>NW_027440693.1:0-300000 GCF_031893055.1 Leptodactylus fuscus | reverse complement strand
CTGTGGATTAAGTTTATACACTTGAAAAAGGGCGTGAGAGCCCGAAACGTGGTGTTTTAGCATTATGCACCTTTTAACCAATAAATTCTACTGTGACCTCGAGCGCAGTCTATTGCCTTCTTCGTACCATGTGAAAGTACGGATGAGGCTGTACCAGGTCCCCGAAGCTCGCTGACAAACCATTTCAGGGGAGGTACAGACAATGTCGAAATTGAGAGTCATTGAGGAGTCCAAAAGTGAATGGGCCAGTCCCATTTTTCTAGTTCCCAAACCAGATGGGACATTGCGTTTCTGCAATGACCACAGGAAGCTGAATGAGGTTTCTAAGTTTGATGCCTACCCCATGCTTCGGGTAGACGAACTTATTGAGAGACTGGAGGGGTCCAGTACTTCTCTATGCTTAATCGCACTAAGGGTTATTGGCAGGTACCCCTGACAGACAGCGCCAAAGAAAAGACTTCCTTTATCACCCCTGAGGGACTTTTTCACTAGGTCGTGTTACCATTCGGGCTCCATGGGGCCCTAGCTACATTCCAACGGTTAATGGACGACATAGTGTTGAAACCCAATAGAAAACAGGCCTCAGCGTATCTGGATGACATCATCATTTTCAGCAATGACTGGGAGAGTCTTTTGTCCAAGGTACAAGCTGTAGTGGATTATTTGAGAGCAGCCGGCCTGACTGCCAACCCCAAAAGTGTGCTTTGGGGATGGAGGAGACACGCTATTTGGGGTATGTGATCGGCCGTGGTATAATCAAACTCCAGGTCAACAAGGTCGACGCTATCTGGGAATGGCCTCGACCTCTGAGCACCAAACAAGTTCAGTCATTCCTGGGCATTCCTCAAGCTATGAGTAAGGGACGATAATACACTAGTCCTGAAACGCGTCAGCTGGTCAATCATGTTCGTGTTCTTCAAATGGTGATGTAATCTCCATGTTTTACATATTTTTAAGTAAAAGTTAAGTTTTATATTTTTGGTTTGCTGGAAAATCTTTTTTTTGGATGCATACGATTATTTTACCCCAATACAGTTGGGGGTTTCCGTGCAACCTATTTGGATCTCAATATTACACATTTTTTCGTGGAGTAGAGTGTTTATTCTGCTAGCTATTCCTGGGCATTGTTGGGTATTACAGGCGGTTTATACCCAACTTTGCCACAGAATCTGCTCCCCTGACTGACCTTCTAAAGGGTAAGAAGTCCATTATGGTGCAGTGGAATAACCAGGCCGAAAGTGCTTTTAAGGCGCTAAAGGTGGCCTTGTGTGGATCTCCTGTCCTCATTATGCTCAACTTTAGAAGGGAGTTTGTGGTCCAGACGGACGAATCAGAAGTAGGGCTGGGAGCTGTCCTGTTTCAGGAGGTGAATGGAGAAGAACATCCGGTCACCTACCTCCTGACATCTGGTCAGGAAACTCAAACCAGCAGAAAAGAACTACAGTATAGTGGAGAAGGAGTGTCCAGCCATAAAATGGGCATTAGAGGCCCTCAGGTACTATCTGCTTGGGAGGCAGTTCCGCCTAGTGACCGACCACTCACCCCTCACTTGGATGAGCAGGACCAAGGACAAGAATGCCAGGGTGACTGGGTGGTTCTTGTCACTACAGAACTTTAGGTTCACAGTGGAGGACAGAGCCGGGAATCTGCAAGGCGATGCAGATGCCTTGTCCCGGGCTTATTGTTTGGTGTCTGGAGTTCGCCCCGAGGTGTCAGAACTGAGGGGGGGGGGGGGGTACGTGAGAGAGTGAAGGGTGTGGTCTGGGAAGACAGGTACATTCCAGCCAGGCACTTAAAGGGTGTATGGTAAAGACCCACACCAGGGAGGTCAGCTGGATAATCAAGGCCTGAAAATGTTCGATACTGAAAGTTGACTGTCTTCTGAGAAAACTACAGTTTCCTCCCACCAGCCGAGGTACAGATTTGTGTAGGTGTGGGCTACAGGGCTCCCCATCGCTGTGCCCCTCAGCTGGTGGAAGGTCCGCCCCTCAAAGGTAAAAACGTTTTGTTCCAGCACGAATGACAGCAACTCCATTAAAAATATATTGTGTTGGCTTAGTTGTACCTTCCTGGATCTCAGATAGTATTGGATAGCCCTGTATCCCTGATGATGTGGAATCGAGGAATACAAGGCTTCCACATCAAGACTGCCAAAATGTACATCATCCTCTAGATTTATCCCCTACAGTTTGTTTAATACCTCCATCGTATCCCTCATGTATGAGGATAACCCCACTACATATGGTCTCAAAATTTGATGTAGATAAACACTCACATTTTGTGTGAGGCTGTTAATTTGCGAGACTATGGGGCGTCCCCTTAAAGGGTATACCCCCTTATGGATCTTAGGGAGTGTATAAAAACAGGCCATAACTGGATATTTGGGGAGAAAAAATTCCTTCTCATGTTTGTCTATCAATTCCTGTTCATGGGCCCTGTTCACAATCACTGTAAGTTCATTCTGAAAGGTTTTAAGCGTATCCCTTGGGACCGTACGGTAGTATTCCCCATCACCTAAAATTCTCCAGCACATTTCTACATATAGTTCCCTATCCAGGACCACAATATTGCCTCCTTTATCCACAGGCGTCAGGATGATTCCGTCTCTTTTCTAATTCTAACAGGGCCTTGATCTCTGCCTTACTGAGATTGGAAGAATGACGATGACAGGTCGTAGGCAAATGCTTCAAGTCCTCTGAGACTAATTTGACAAAACGATGTGTGTTGGATCTATTGGAGGTGGTTGATGCTTATTAATGAATTTACAATGGGAGAATGGACCTTTGTTAATATCTCGTTCAGAGATCTATGGGGCGCATACATTTATTTGTTTATGTCTCTGCTTCAACTGTAAAATGGTTGAATTAGGACCAAGGAAAATTTTAAGAAGAAAGGGGGAAGGTCTGAGATATTTCTTGTGCATTTTCGATATTTAGTGCTCATGTCTGACCTCCATCGCACATTTCAAGCCTTCAATGGCATTTTTTATATGTGCCTTTGAGGGTGTTTTTTATTTTGGTGACCTCCTTGCCTTATTTAGGAGGCCAATAGACAAGATAATGGAGAAGACCAAATTCCAAAGAGGCCTCATAACTAGAGAATTCTTCCCGCAAACATAAAAAATGGCAATTGTGCGTAGACGTTCTCTGGCAAATAATAACCCCTTGTAAAGCCGACCTGTGAGTCACTGTGCACTTACCTCCTCTATATTATGTCTCTTTACATTAGTCCTAGTATTTGGCTTATAGTTGTCAAAAGACACTTACCATGAAAGCTTATAATTATTTAATGCCTAAAATCTCCCCTTCATAATGGCCCTCTTGTTGCCACAGTGACCAAAGCTTGCAGAAAATCTTATAATGCGTTCTATACCTTTTAGGCTCCCTAGAGATTGGTCCTGTACATGTACTGTACATACATCATTTACAATATAATCCATCCATACATATTGCAAGCATTTATCTTTGGGTTCTGAACTACACAGCAAATATTTTTGAAGACATATCAGAATTCTTGTGTAGTATGACGCTAGTAGACGTTCCAATGGTTGCACTCACTAATACATATATGGCATGGATTATGGATATGCTACATACAGGGTTGGACTGGCCCACCAGGGAACCGGGGAATCCCCCGGTAGGCCCCGAGCCCCGACTGTTAAAGGGGCTCTATCACTGGGAAAAGTCATTTTTAACTAAACACATGCTTGCATAGCCTTTAGAAATGCTACTTCACACTTACCTTTAGTATGTAAATTGCCTCAGTGGTTTCTGAATAAGTCTGTGTTTATTCATATGCTAATGAGCTTCCAGCCAGCTCAGGAAGTTCCCAGCAGCCTCCTCTCTCCTATTATCTCCTATGTGTGTGAGGCAAACAGGAAGCTGAGTCATCAGCAGCAGCAGCAGCCTCCCATAGGAAACAACAGGAGAGGTGTGCATGATGTATCGTGCACCAGTCTAATTAGCATATGAATAAAAACTGACTTATTCAGAAACCACTGAGGCAATCTATATACTAAAGGTAGGTGTGGAATAGACTTTCTAAAGGCTATGCAAAGGTGTGATTAGTTAAAAATGACTTTTCCTATTGATAGAGCCCCTTTACGTCCTCATTTTACTAATGCAGATACATTGGTCGGGGCCCCCAATCGAGCACCTGATCCAATGCATCTGCATTTGCCTCAGCACACACAGGCCTCTATTAGCTGATGCTCTACATGCTGTCCTCCTGATATATAGGGAAAGTATATATATATCGGAGGACAGCATGTGCAGCTTCAGCATCAGCTATAATGGCTGCTGGGAATCCTCTCACTGACCTGCTGCTCTCCTGTGAGGACCTGCTGTGCTGCCCGGACTTCCTCCCCCCCCCCCTTCCCCCTCACAGTGAGTCGTCTCTCACATCGGAGCGTGTGGGGAAGACAGGAGCCGTCTGCTGCAATGCTGTACTCTTCTGGAAAATGTAAGTATATCATTTTGGTAAAATCTGTCTATTTAATATGTATATATGTGTACATATGTCTACTGTATGTGTCTTGTATATTGTGTGAGTACTGTACACTCACCGGCCACTTTATTAGGTACACCTGTCCAACTGCTCGTTAACACTTAATTTCTAATCAGCCAATCACATGGTGGCAACTCAGTGCATTTAGGCATGTAGACATGGTCAAGACAATCTCCTGCAGTTCAAACCGAGCATCAGTATGGGGGGGAAGAAAGGTGATTTGAGTGCCTTTGAACGTGGCATGGTTGTTGGTGCCAGAAGGGCTGGTCTGAGTATTTCAGAAACTGCTGATCTACTGGGATTTTCACGCACAACCATCTCTAGGGTTTACAGAGAATGGTCCGAAAAAGAAAAAACATCCAGTGAGCGGCAGTTCTGTGGGGGGCGGAAATGCGTTGTTGATGCCAGAGGTCAGAGGAGAATGGCCAGACTGGTTCGAGCTGATAGAAAGGCAACAGTGACTCAAATAGCCACCCGTTACAACCAAGGTAGCCAGAAGAGCATCTCTGAACGCCGCACAGTACGTCCAACTTTGAGGCTACAGATGGGCTACAGCAGCAGAAGACCACACCGGGTGCCACTCCTTTCAGCTAAGAACAGGAAACTGAGGCTACAATTTGCACAAGCTCATCGAAATTGGACAATTGAAGATTGGAAAAACGTTGCCTGGTCTGATGAGTCTCGATTTCTGCTGCGACATTCGGATGGTAGGGTCAGAATTTGGCGTCAACAACATGAAAGCATGGATCCATCCTGCCTTGTATCGGTAACGGTTCAGGCTGGTGGTGGTGGTGTCATGGTGTGGGGAATATTTTCTTGGCACTCTTTGGGCCCCTTGGTACCAATTGAGCATCGTTGCAACGCCAAAGCCTACCTGAGTATTGTTGCTGACCATGTCCATCCCTTTCTGACCACAATGTACCCAACATCTGATGGCTACTTTCAGCAGGATAATGCAATGCCATGTCATAAAGCTGGAATCATCTCAGACTGGTTTCTTGAACATGACAATGAGTTCACTGTACTCCAATGGCCTCCACAGTCACCAGATCTCAATCCAATAGAGGAGCATCTTTGGGATGTGGTGGAACGGGAGATTCGCATCATGGATGTGCAGCCGACAAATCTGAGACTGCAACTGTGTGATGCCATCATGTCAATATGGACCAAAATCTCTGAGGAATGCTTCCAGCACCTTGTTGTATCTATGCCACCAAGAATTGAGGCAGTTCTGAAGGCAAAAGGGGGTCCAACCCGTTACTAGCATGGTCTACCTAATAAAGTGGCCGGTGAGTGTATGTTTGTATACAGGTATGTATACAGTATACATGAAAAAAATCAAATAAATGGAAGAAAAAAAAGCATGACTGTGATATTAGAATGGAACGAACCACGTCCTTGTTCACATGATGAGAGCTGACGCGTTTCGAGATGTTAATCTCTTAGTCGTAGCCATACTGAGTGAGACGAAAACTTGAACTTAAGTAAACGGCCCACCTATACATAATTACCCCATAATCAACAACACCTGATTCATGAACTCCCGGACTCAGTGTGTATATGTATACAAAAAAACACACAAGGGAAAACCCAAACATATAAACAAATAAATACACACAATGTTTAAAATCTTTTGTTACATTAAAAACAACATAATATAAACAACTGAAAAATGATGTTCCAAATGATCCAATCTCAGCAGTCATTGTCTTATATTATATTATTGACACAAAGAGAAAAGATACCCGGATAAACAGGTAAGTATAATATGTTGTGTTCCTTCCCTGCAAATAAAGTGCAATACAATATACAAGGATATATCTGTTTCCAGCGTACTGGATCACGTCAATTCGTAATTTAGCAGAAACGAGGGACATATGAAACCTGCATCCGGAATAATCCCGCTATATATATACTCTATCATAAAGTCAAAGGAGACATAAAATAAAATAAAATAAAATAACTGCATCATAAAGATGATGAAGAAAGAAGATAGGAAATGAAAAACGAAGAAGGTCCTACCTCACACGATACAAGACGTTAACCAGAGTGATCGCTGTGAGTATACATCCTACGACACGTGACATATCATCACATGATCGGATCCACATTCAAACAGATGGAAACAGATATATCCTTGTATATTGTATTGCACTTTATTTGCAGGGAAGGAACACAACATATTATACTTACCTGTTTATCCGGGTATCTTTTCTCTTTGTGTCAATAATATAATATAAGACAATGACTGCTGAGATTGGATCATTTGGAACATCATTTTTCAGTTGTTTATATTATGTTGTTTTTAATGTAACAAAAGATTTTAAACATTGTGTGTATTTATTTGTTTATATGTTTGGGTTTTCCCTTGTGTGTTTTTTTGTATACATATACACATTGAGTCCGGGAGTTCATGAATCAGGTGTTGTTGATTATGGGGTAATTATGTATAGGTGGGCCGTTTACTTAAGTTCAAGTTTTCGTCTCACTCAGTATGGCTACGACTAAGAGATTAACATCTCGAAACGCGTCAGCTCTCATCATGTGAACAAGGACGTGGTTCGTTCCATTCTAATATCACAGTCATGCTTTTTTTTCTTCCATTTATTTGATTTTTTCATGAATATGTTTGGGATTTAAAGGACATTGTGTAGTTTTTCTGTATCCTCCTTCATGTCGTTTTACTTTTTTCGATTAAAAGCTATGTTTTAGCAGATTATATGTGTGTGGTGCTGGACTAATTTCCGTTTTTTTGCACATGCTTTTCTGTCCCGGTCCGGGGGACTGTCCGTGCATCGCCATTTATTCTATGTGACAGGCTGTGGACTCATTCTATCGTGTTTGCCAATGTATACAGTATACTATAATAATGTGTATGTGTGAGTGTATGTATATATGTGAGTATATATAGTATTCATACATTCATATAAGTATAGATATGACATACAGTCCTATGAAAAAGTTTGGGCACCCCTATTAATCTTAATCATTTTTAGTTCTAAATATTTTGGTGTTTGCAGCAGCCATTTCAGTTTGATATATCTAATAACTGATGGACACAGTAATATTTCAGGATTGAAATGAGGTTTATTGTACTAACAGAAAATGCGCAATATGCATTAAACCAAAATTTGACCGGTGCAAAAGTATGGGCACCTCAACAGAAAAGTGACATTAATATTTAGTACATCCTCCTTTTGCAAAGATAACAGCCTCTAGTCGCTTCCTGTAGCTTTTAATCAGTTCCTGGATCCTGGATGAAGGGATTTTGGACCATTTCTTTCTACAAAACAATTCAAGTTCAGTTAAGTTTGATGGTCGCCGAACATGGACAGCCCGCTCTCAAATGATCTGAAAACAAAGATTGTTCAACATAGTTGTTCAGGGGAAGGATACAAAACGTTGTCTCAGAGATTTAACCTGTCAGTTTCCACTGTGAGGAACATAGTAAGGAGATGGAAGACCACAGGGACAGTTCTTGTTAAGCCCAGAAGTGGCAGGCCAAGAAAAATATCAGAAAGGCAGAGAAGAAGAATGGTGAGAACAGTCAAGGACAATCCACAGACACCTCCAAAGAGCTGCAGCATCATCTTGCTGCAGATGGTGTCACTGTGCATCGGTAACAATACAGCGCACTTTGCACAAATAGAAGCTGTATGGGAGAGTGATGAGAAAGAAGCCGTTTCTGCACGTACGCCACAAATAGAGTCACCTGAGGTATGAAAAAGCACATTTGGACAAGGCAGCTTCATTTTGGAAGAAGTTCCTGTGGACTGATGAAACAGATTGAGTTGTTTGGTCATACAAAAAGGCGTTATGCATGGCGTCCAAAAAGAAACAGCATTCCAAGAAAAACACATGCTACCCACTGTAAGATTTGGTGGAGGTTCCATCATGCTTTGGGGCTGTGTGGCCAATGCCGGCACCGGGAATCCTGTTAAAGTTGAGGGTCGCATGGATTCCACTCAGTATCAGCAGATTCTTGAGAATAATGTTCAAGAATCAGTGACGAAGTTGAAGTTACGCCGGGGATGGATATTTCAGCAAGACAATGATCCAAAACACCGCTCCAAATCCTCAGGCATTCATGCAGAGGAACAATTACAATGTTCTGGAATGGCCATCCCAGTCCCCAGACCTGAATATCATTGAACATCTGTGGGATGATTTGAAGCGGGCTGTCCATGCTCGGCGACCATCTAACTTAACTGAACTTGAATTGTTTGTCCAAAATACCTTCATCCAGGATCCAGGAACTGATTAAAAGCTACAGGAAGCGACTAGAGGCTGTTATCTTTGCAAAAGGAGGATCTACTAAATATTAATGTCACTTTTCTGTTGGGGTGCCCATACTTATGCACCGGTCAAATTTTGGTTTAATGCATATTGCACATTTTCTGTTAGTACAATAAACCTCATTTCAATCCTGAAATATTACTGTGTCCATCAGTTATTAGATATATCAAACTGAAATGGCTGTTGCAAAAACCAAAATATTTAGAACTAAGAATGATTAAGATTAATAGGGGTGCCCAAACTTTTTCATAGGACTGTATATGGTATATGAATGTATATAAATGTATATGTGTATATAAATGTATATGTGTGTATATATGCTATAATAATGTATGTATGGTATATGTATAAGGCCTGGTTCACATCTGCGTTTGGTGATCAGTTCGGGGAGTCCACATGGGGGCTCCCCCGAATGAACTACGAAAGAATTAGCAAGTGGTGTGCAGTGAAAGCACATGGACCCCATAGAGTATAATGGAGTCTGTGTGCTTTCCGCACAGTCTCTGTATGGAACATGTGGACAGGAAAGCAGATCATGAAGTACTTTTCTGTCCGCATGTTCAGTGTGGACACCGCATGGAAAGCACACGGATCCCATTATAGTCTATGGGGTCCATGTGCTTTCACTGCACACCGCTTGTTAATACGTTCAGTAGTCTTCTCGGGGGTCACCATACGGACTCCCCAAATGGATTACTGAACGCAGATGTGACCCAGGCCTGAGTGTGTAGGTAGGTAGCTAGCTAGTAGCAGAAAAAAGAAGCGAGCTGCCCTATCTTGTTGCAGATTCCGCGGCTGAATCAGCATCTGCAGCACGAGGCTCCGGCCCATTCATTTGGGCCTAATCCGGAGCGGAATGCCACGACGGGATGCCTGGCATCTGCGAGTTCATAGATCTCCGTGTGAACTAGCCCTACAGGATTTATTCATCTTTCTAATATTGATGGTCTGTCCTTAGGATAAGCCACCAATATTACATCTGCGATGATACAACAGCCAGGACCTCTGCAGATCAGCCTTTTCCAGGACCAAGCAGCTACAGGGAATAGTAGCATTTCTAGGAGCCGCACTGTTCACTTGCCATACAAGGTGTAGCAGTACATTTAGGTAGTGCACATGGTATAGTGGGTGAGCAGCATTGCTCCCGACATGTTATTACCTTTAGCCGTCGTGTTTTGGTACCGCTGATCTGCAGGGTCCTGGCGGTGGGCCCCTAGTAACAATTCCACTGGTGGGCCCTAGACACCCCAGTCCGACCCTGGCTACATATATTTAGGGTTGGCATATACCTATAAGATCAGTGTCACAGTGAGATTCTTTGGGTTCATCAACATCACCAACATGTTACTCTTTAAAGGTCAGATTTGCGCCTCTTGCAAATTCAGTGAAATGCTGTTGACATGTTCCAGATACAGTAGAGCTGGAGCTCGGTTGTGGTCACTATAATCTTAATGTCAGGAGCAGGGCCGGAGTCTCCACAGCACTGTTTGGAGGTTGCTGGCCCTCTCCTGTTGGGCTCCCAAGTCCCCCACTCCGGGTCTTGAGAGGCAGGCCGGAACCTACGTGGTGTTGTGCAGGGGTTGCCAGTCTCCTCCTGGGCTGGACGGTGGACCTCCAGTTTTCGGCCTTGCGGCAGGCCGGGGCTTATTTAAGGAGGGCTCTGGCTCCAGACCGTCGCTGACTATTCAGTTGTACCTCATGTCCTGGTAGTAAGCGTTGTCTCCTGTCCTGTTTGCCTGTGCTCTAACCCTCTTGCCTTGACCCCTGACCCTGCCTTTGCCTCCTGACCTTGTACTGTGCCTGCTCCTGTGTATGACCCCGGCTTGCCTTTAGACCTCTGCTTCCTGAATTCCGATTTTGTACTGCTCCACCGCTCCTGTTACAGACTCGGCCTACCTGACCTTCCCTTTGGATTTCCCACTGTACTGCATTGCCCTCTTGCTGATAATCCTGGCCTGTATGACTCCGAATTGACTCTCTGCCTCCACCTTCTGACCACCCACCATAGCCTTCTGGTTCCTTAGACCTGCACCGCTATTCAGAAATATTAGCTGATAAGAGATCTCAGTGTCTGTTTGTGGTGCGCTGTGTGTTTGGTGTTTCCTGACCCGTACCGCTCCGCCCAGCAGTGCCGCCAAGTCCATCTCCACCATCTGGGGCTCTAGTGACCACCACTGTGGGGTAGGAGTTGGTGCGGCCCGGGGGGTGTAGGACACGCAGCGCCGTGTTAACCATTTTGATGAGTGTATCTGGTGCTGAGTCTCACTATTGGTTCAGATCTGCATCTGTTACCCTGACACCTGATATTTTCCTCTGCTAGCACAAATCTTGTACGTATCTGTTTTGGCAATGTTATTTTAGCGATATCTCATCCTTGATGTGTCTTGTCATCCATCCTTCAGGTTGTAGTGCAGGGTTATCGGGATTCACATGTTATTATGCACTTTTCTAAGCAAGAAGTCTTAAAGGACATGAAGCTAAGAAACAGCACAAACCACTCACTGTATAATTCTAGATTAGAAACCTGAGGTCACTTGTTTTGCCAATTAGAACAGGATACAATGTATACAATGCATAATACCTAGTAACAAAATATATAGTCAACTGTTTCAAATAACAACCAGAAAAGGTTGAATGCAGCTCCGGAGTATAATGCAGGCTAGAATTTAACATTCGCTTGAGATAAATAATGTATATTATTGTGATGTATATACAAAGTTAGGCTATATGCACATGAATAAATGTACATGTATATATCCGTGAATAAACATCACATAGACGATATCCGTGTGCAGTCCATGCCTTCCAAGGGCCAATACTGTTCAGTGAATGATTCCAGACTGCAAAATGAACAGGAAAACAACCTGTCCTATCCCCCCCACCACCACCACCACCACACACACACACACACACACACACACACAAGATCCTTTGGTAATACAGGGTTGTTGTATGGGGCCATACACAAGAATAGGTCGATGTGCGATCCATCAAAAACATGAATGGTACACTGACAAAGTATACGGTCATGTAAATATAGCCTTGCTTACTGACAAACAGACTATAACAAAATGAGTTTCTATGGTTTGGTCTCTTCGTTTTATACTAGAAGAGGTGAGCAGAGCTGGCAGAGAGACAGTCGTGCATAAGGGTCAGAGCATGTGGCTACAATGTATCGAGTCATTCCTTCCTGCCCTGTGGACATACTGGACAGTCTGGTTAGACCAGGGGTGGGCAATTCATTTTCCCATGGGGCTAGAGGGCCGCACCACAGAAAATTTAGCTCCACCCACTTCTACGTTGACTCAGCCCATTCCCAATCATCTTTCCATGTGCCCCCACAAAGTATAATCTTCCTACAGTCACCCGTACATTATATGCCCCCACATTATAATGTTCCCTTCCAACCACCCCACAGTATTAAGTCCCTCTCCTGGTGCCCCAGTATAAACTGGTGGAAACTAGAGGGGATATGAAACTGGGACAGCTGGAGGGGGACATTAAACAGTGGGGGGTAGTTGGAGGGGGGCAATAAATTGACAGCTGGAGCGGGACGTGAAACTGGGGGCAACTAGAAGGGGACATTAAAGGGGCTCTATCAGCAAAATCATGCTGATAGAGCCCCACATATGCCTTTAAAAAGGCTATTCAGGCACCGCTAAAGGCCCCCCCCCCCCCTGTTTTAAAATAATACCCTAAAAAAGAATGTGATCAACTTACCCATCGTGCACGGTGGGCGGGCATTCAGGGTCCGCCGTCTTCTTCATCCACGCCTCCTCTTCCTGCGATGTCCTCGGGTCCCGTCTTCGCGAACTGACGTTGCTAAAAAAAATGGCCTGGGCGCATGCGCAGTAGCCGTAGTAGAAGGCTATTCATGCATATGTGGGGCTCTATCAGCATGATTTTGCTGATAGAGCCCCTTTAATAGTGTTGCCTATATTGGGGTTCCTATTGTCTTGTATGGAGTGTTTCCAGCAATAATACTTTTTTGATGAAACAATGACTTATTAACGTGCAGCCTCATCAATCACTTGATTACCTTGGGTCCCATTTCCAGCACTCCCAGTATTCACCTGATGTTTCCAAGCACAGCCACTGCATATACAGTATGTAGTAGTATACAGTATCAAGTCCAACAGTATGTGAGACACTTAGATAGAGCAACTCTCTGTTGTAACTCACAGAGGTGGTCCAGACCATGGTTGTGGCCCCAACCCCCATTATTTGCATAAGTTTGGTGGACTGGCATTATCCAGCTTCTTAATGTACCTCCTTTTCTAATGGCTCCAGAGCGATCTCCAGATTGTTCCTCCATTGACTGGGTTTATTGGTTCCAATTGTCCTCATGCCCTTTAACCTAGCCAGACATGAATAAAGTCTACTTTAACTTGATGCTCCCACCATATAATTTAGCTTTTTATTTTTTACTGCCGGCAATTCTCACATTTATATACCCTATAAAATGTCCAACAATAAAGGGAGTTGGGGAAGATATGACAAGAGAATGAATCCTTAGCTCGGTCAAGCATGGGAAAAGCACCTGTTGTTCTTTCTTAGCCCAAAGATCAGTCTCCAATCTTCAGAACCAAAGATACCCTTGGTAATTGGGTAAAGAAGCTTCAAGGATGACGGATTGAGAGGTCAAAGCAACAGAGGCTTCACAAGACCAAAATAAAGGCGCATGCACTGACCCCTCAACACCAGGCCGTCCACCCAGAAGACTTGCCTGCCGTTACTTCCATTATTGAGAAATAAATCATGGCCGTCAGGAGTGGACCTATTATTATAAGTTCTAACTTACCTAACAAGGGCTAAACGCATTAAAGGGGTATCCGGGAGCTATTCTTAGCATAGATCACCAATATTAGACTGGTGGGGGTCTACCCAGCACCCTCACTGATCAAAGCTTCCACTTCACAGGTCAGTGATGTCATGTTCATTGGTCACCATGTAAATAAGCTGCAATTCTTATGGTGCCATAAGAATTGTCCAGTTTTGCACTGGTGTATTTTGTATGTGGTTTGTGTGTATGTCCATAAGCGTCATGTGATTATGTGGATCTCATTTTGGATATCAGTGAAAAACCTGTGATCAGTTATGGATACCTGGAGTAAAGCTGTATCTAATCCTTCCCCGTGTAGTACTGTGTTTAGATGCAAGTATCCAATCCTTGTTGGTGTGGTACTGTGTGCAGACACACATATCTAATCCTCCCCCGTGTGGTATTGTGTGAAGAGGCACGTATCTAATCATTCATCAAGTGAAACTGTGCAGACGTGCGTATCTAATCTTACGGCATGTGGTACTGTGTGCAGACGCGCATATCTAATCTTCCTTCGTGTGGTACTGTGTGCTGAGACGCGTATCTAATTCTCTGGCTTGTGGTACTGTGTGCAGAGACATGTATCTAATCCTCCAAAGTGTGGTACTGTGCGCAGACACACATATCTAATCCTCCCCTGTGTGGCATTGTGTGAAGAGGCGCGTATCTAATCCTATGGCGTGTGGAACTGTGTACTGAGATGCGTATGTAATTCTCTGGCGTTTGGTATTGTGTGCAGAGGCATGTATCTAATCCTGCTCCATGTGGTACTGTCTGCAGATGCGCGTATCTAATCCTCCTTCGTGTGGTACTGTGTGCTGAGATGCGTATCTAATTCTCTGGCTTGTGGTACTGTGTGCAGACACACGTATCTAATCCTCCCCTGTGTGGTATTGTGTGAAGAGGCGCGTAGCTAATCCTACGGCGTGTGGAACTGTGTGTAGACGCGTGTATCTAATCTTACAGCATGTGGTACTGTGTGCAGACGTGTGAATCTAATCCTATGGCGTGTACAACTGTGTGCAGACGCACGTATTTAATCTTCTGGAGTGTGGAACTATGTGCAGACGCGCGTATCTAATCCTACGGCGTGTGGTACTGTGTGCAGACATGCATATCTTATGCTCTGGAGTGTGGAACTGTGTGCAAACGGGTGTATCTAATCCTACGGCATGTGGTACTGTGTGCAGACGTGCTTATCTTATGCTCTGGTGTGTGGAACTGTGTGCAGATGCGCGTATCCAATCCTTTGGCATGTGGTACTGTATGCATATGTAATTCTCTGGCATTTGGTATTGTGTGCAGACGTATGTATCTAATCCTCACCTATGTGTTATTGTGTGCAGTGGCATGTATTTAATCCACCGGTGTGTGGTATTGTGTGAAGACGCATGTATCTAATCCTCTGGCATGTGGTACTGTGTGCAGACGCGCGTATCTAATCCTCCCCCGTGTGATACTGTGTGCTGAGATGCGTATCTAATTCTCTGGCTTGTGGTACTGTGTGCAGACACACGTATCTAATCCTCCCCTGTGTGGTATTGTGTGAAGAGGCGGGTATCTAACCCTATGGCGTGCGGAACTGTGTGTAGACACGCGTATCTAATCCTACGGCATGTGGTACTGTGTGCAGACATGCATATCTTATGCTCTGGTGTGTGGTACTGTGTGCAGATGCGTGTATCCAATCCTTTAGCATGTGGTACTGTGTGCAGACGCATGTATCCAATCCCCCGGCGTGTGGTACTGTGTGCAGACGCGTGTATCTAATCCTTCGGCATGTGGAACTGTGTGCAGACGCACATATCTAATCCTTCAGTGTGTGGAACTGTGTGCAGAAGTGCGTATTTAATCCTCTGGTGTGTGGGACTGTGTGCAGACGCGTGTATCTAATCCTCTGGCGTGTGATACTGTGTGCTAATCTGTGTATCTAATCCCCTGATGCGTGTATCTCAGTTTGGATATCAGTGTTGGGTTGTGTATGTGGAGTGACCGTGTGTATTGCAGTTGGAATATGAATGAAAGACTTGCAGGTTTGTATTGGCTAAAGGGGGGGGCAATTGTGTTTGAAATGCTGTATCTCAGCAACGGTACGTCTGAGCGAGTTGGAGTCTCGACTTAAACCTTCCCGGATACCTGAAGTATCTCTGTACCAAATTTGGTGAAGATCGGTCTAGTCGTTTGGTTTGCAATAGAGAACAGACAGACAGAAATTCCTTTTTATAATATAGAGAGATAGGATTTGGTCTCTTCAGATCTCAGCGTATAATATGTGGAGTCTTGGGGAGGTGCAGAAACATAATAAACAGTTGTATTCACTTCCCTCCAGGGGATCCTCACAGCGGCCGACGCTCCCACAGGGTTCAGCCTCCAGGGTGACATCATGCACACCGCTGTTACTGCCGAGGCCCAACATTTTACAAATTCTAGTCGAATCCAGTTCAATCCAAACTGGTTTAATCATCTCTATTGCTAAACAGTGAAGAGGTCACAGCATTTATCACCGCTGATCGGTAGAGCTGTCGTATATATAAATATTTATATATATATGTTTTGGTTTTTATTGTTTTTTTAAATTAGATCTTTTTTTATTTTCATATTTTTATTGGACAGTTTTTAGGAAAAATAAAAAACCTACAGTAAAAGTACAGACAGTACATATCATAGCCAACAACATATCACATAGTAAAATGCAATATAGAAGAACAATTAATCCGACTATCTCCCATCTCATCCTCTGACCCCTGTGCAGCGTAGAATCAAAGCCCCCAATCGCCCCAAACTCCCAATCCCAGTCCAAAATGATAAGCGCACTGACACTCAGCAAAATGTCCTGTCATAGATTCCATAAAGAACCATGTAATGATGCTGTAACCTATGACCTTTTCATACTGAGTGGGTGTGCGATCACTGATCTAAAGTAAGTGGTACCATTACATATGTACAGTCTTATGAAAAAGTTTGGGCACCCCTATTAATCTTAATCATTTTTTGTTCTAAATATTTTGGTGTTTGCAACAGCCATTTCAGTTTGATATATCTAATAACTGATGGACACAGTAATATTTCAGGATTGAAATGAGGTTTATTGTACTAACAGAAAATGTGCAATATGCATTAAACCAAAATTTGACCGGTGCAAAAGTATGGGCACCCTTATCATTTTATTGATTTGAATTCCCCTAACTACTTTTTACTGACTTACTGAAGCACAAAATTGGTTTTGTAACCTCAGTGAGCTTTGAACTTCATAGCCAGATGTATCCAATCATAAGAAAAGGTATTTAAGGTGGCCAATTGCAAGTTGATCTCCTATTTGAATCTCCTCTGAAGAGTGGCATCATGGGCTACTCAAAACAACTCTCAAATGATCTGAAAACAAAGATTGTTCAACATAGTTGTTCAGGGGAAGGATACAAAAAGTTGTCTCAGAGATTTAACCTGTCAGTTTCCACTGTGAGGAACATAGTAAGGAAATGGAAGACCACAGGGACAGTTCTTGTTAAGCCCAGAAGTGGCAGGCCAAGAAAAATATCAGAAAGGCAGAGAAGAAGAATGGTGAGAACAGTCAAGGACAATCCACAGACACCTCCAAAGAGCTGCAGCATCATCTTGCTGCAGATGGTGTCACTGTGCATCGGTCAACTATACAGCGCACTTTGCACAAGGAGAAGCTGTATGGGAGAGTGATGAGAAAGAAGCCGTTTCTGCACGTACGCCACAAATAGAGTTGCCTGAGGTATGAAAAAGCACATTTGGACAAGGCAGCTTCATTTTGGAAACAAAAATTGAGTTGTTTGGTTATAAAAAAAGGCGTTATGCATGGCGTCCAAAAAGAAACAGCATTCCAAGAAAAACACATGCTACCCACTGTAAGATTTGGTGGAGGTTCCATCATGCTTTGGGGCTGTGTGGCCAATGCCGGCATCGGGAATCTTGTTAAAGTTGAGAGTCGCATGGATTCCACTCAGTATCAGCAGATTCTTGAGAATAATGTTCAAGAATCAGTGACGAAGTTGAAGTTACGCCGGGGATGGATATTTCAGCAAGACAATGATCCAAAACACCGCTCCAAATCAACTCAGGCATTCATGCAGAGGAACAATTACAATGTTCTGGAATGGCCATCCCAGTCCCCAGACCTGAATATCATTGAACATCTGTGGGATGATTGGAAGCGGGCTGTCCATGCTCGGCCACCATCTAACGTAACTGAACTTGAATTGTTTGTCCAAAATACCTTTATCCAGGATCCAGGAACTGATTAAAAGCTACAGGAAGCGACTAGAGGCTGTTATCTTTGCAAAAGGAGGATCTACTAAATATTAATGTCACTTTTCTGTTGAGGTGCCCATACTTTTGCACCGGTCACATTTTGGTTTAATGCATATTGCACATTTTCTGTTAGTACAATAAACCTCATTTCAATCCTGAAATATTACTGTGTCCATCAGTTATTAGATATATCAAACTGAAATGGCTGCTGCAAACACCAAAATATTTAGAACTAAAAATGATTAAGATTAATAGGGGTGCCCAAACTTTTTCATAGGACTGTATATGAAGAGGAATACAGCAAACTTATTAATATATACTCATTGCCTAGATTGCCTCTTCCAGTCCTGTCCTTCCCCTCTATCAGCGCCGCACCTCTAATGAGGCGAGGTGAGGCGGCCGCCTTGGGCGGCGGACCGAAAGGCCGGCAGCTTGCGTGATTTTTTTTTAAACTTTTTTTTCTTTTAACCAGCGCAAGGAGAGCACGGTTCAGACGTGTACATATCAGTGTAGGCGGCATAATCACGCCGCCTATGCTGATACGCAGACGTCTGCCAGGAGAAGAGGATGCGCGGCGGCAGCGGGAGTGGGAGCAGCATCAGCATCGAGATCGGTAAGTATAATAATTTTTTTTTGTTTTATAATAGGCCGCTACCTGCTGGAGTATCGGCCTATTTACCAACCTCCCTGGACCTGCTCACTGCCGCCCCTGTTTCCCGATGAGCCGCCGGCAAATTGCTGCTGTCAATGGTTTGCATGCTCTGGCGTTTCGGCAGCTCTCAAGCTGTCCTGCTGCTGAAGTCGTTCCTCGCACTGTGCCCGTGATTGTTCCAGTGTCTCAGCAGCTCACTGGGACACCATATAATGAAAACTGATAATGGAGTTATCCGTTTTCTAAGATCACCTTAGGATAGGTCATCAATAGATCTGCGGAGTTGCGACACCTGGGGCCCCTTACAGATCACTGGTACTGCAAAGGAGGGCCTATCTGCTCAAACTGTAGCAGCAAGTGTAGGTCCTACAGCATTTCCCCATTGAAGTGTATGGGGCAAGGAGGCTCAGACCTACAGTCTCACCTAAATCTGTTCTTTTCAGAAATATGTGACAGACCATAAACCACATTGTACTCCCTCTGCACCTGAGATTTAGACAGCGCTTAGGCACTGGAGACCATGTTTGTTATAGCATAATGGGTTCCAGTGGGGAATCATAGGTCTGGTGTGTACATGAACTAGAACGTTGCAAGACCTGGGTTTGTTTACATAACAGAAGTGGCGTGTTAGCAACACTAAAGGAGTCTGCAATACCGTATGCTGGTAAAGGGTTAAAAGTCATCTCCACAGATCGTCTCCTGATACAGCGCCAAGTGACAATGACTGTCTGTGTCATGGAGCGGTCTCAAAGGCTGGTGACCCCAAGGTACAGCAAGAAAGACTTTTATTTTTTCACTTTATCAAGGAGCTAAAAACATTACATATTAGAAATCAGGGTAAAATCTGGGGAAATATCATTTGTTCCAGCTTTGTAAAGGCTTTCTAATCCTTTCTATCTGTCACTGCACCGACCAGAGTATATTCTCACAACATCATATAAATCAGGTAATCGGGCCGATATAGAAAAGCATATGACATCACCAGACCAAGGATATGGGAAAAGTCTGTCAACATATATAAAAACCATAAGAGCCTTGTAATGCGCCCACTGGGGTCTGCCAGGACGCCTTTCAGGACAGTGCTGCAGACAATGCGATTCTTATCAGCCAGAAATAAGAAAAACTAAAGCACAAGGAAAAAAGTCATTGTAAGGGCTCGTTCACATCTGCGCCCCGCACTCCGTACTTCAGGTTTCCGTTTCCCGCATAAAACAGAGCAGGAGACGGAAACCTGCAGGAGTCTTTCATTTGAATGGGTGAGAAAGCCGTCCGGCCGTGAGTGGCCATGAGCGTTTTATGCTCTCCGCCGCGAAACCGGGTTTTATAATCCGGACACAGAGTCGGACATGCAGTACTCTGTGTCCGGATTAAAAAAAATGGTTTCGCGACGGAAACCACAGAACGGACAGCTGAACGCAGGTGTGAACCTAGCGTCAACAAAACCTAAAATGTTTGTACACTGGGCTCTCTGTCCAAAGATATAGTAATAATAGGGGGGGGAGGGGGGGCTGCTCTGTAAAAGGAGTGGAGCTGCGGCCACATCCACTGTATTGCCATTGAATAGGAGCAAAGCTGCTTCTGCTCCCCGTCCATTGCTGCAGCTTTTAGTGCCTGGACTCTACCGAAACAGCTGTCTGTGGGTTGGGGGGTATACCCAGAGGTCTTGTGGAGTTCCTGCCTGGTTGCACAAGTTGAACACACACCCATCATGTGCTGTAGTCGGGTAAGTCATGACTGCAGAAGTTTTAGTTGTTGCAGCACGAGGACACCTTCAAGGAGTTCATATCTGTTTATCAAGGGGTATCCATGCGCAGGGATCTAATTAAACGGGGGGTGTAGAGGTAGCAACTGCTACTGGGCCCTAGATCCTCAGGGAGCCCAAAAGCCTTTCTATAACATAAGAAAACACCAGTATTATAGATAGTACAGTATATGGAAAATGGGGAACCCATTACATACTTTTCATTGGAGCCCAGAAACTTCAAGTTAAAGGGGTTGGCCACTTTCAGACCAATATTGACAAACAAATGTGACCAAAAGTGGCCAACCCCTTTAAGCCTCTGCCATCCCCATCATGTGTGGTGGTCTTCACTGCAGGAGTTCCAGTACTTGAAGCATAAGGACACCTTCACAGTGTCTGTTTGCTCAAAGGGGACCCACATAATATTGGG
The DNA here is from genome assembly GCF_031893055.1 of Leptodactylus fuscus. Classification (NCBI taxonomy): domain Eukaryota; kingdom Metazoa; phylum Chordata; class Amphibia; order Anura; family Leptodactylidae; genus Leptodactylus; species Leptodactylus fuscus. The sequence continues at coordinate 279,278 of NW_027440693.1, read as the reverse complement.
CAATATTGGGGCAACATGGTGGCTCAGTGGTTAGTAGAGATGAGCGAACAGTGTTCTATCGAACTCATGTTCGATCGGATATTAGGCTGTTCGGCATGTTCGAATCGAATCGAACACCGCGTGGTAAAGTGCGCCATTACTCGATTCCCCTCCCACCTTCCCTGGCGCCTTTTTTGCTCCAATAACAGCGCAGGGTAGGTGGGACAGGAACTACGACACCGGTGACGTTGAAAAAAGTAGGCAAAACCCATTGGCTGCCGAAAACATGTGACCTCTAATTTAAAAGAACAGAGCCGCCCAGGTTCGCGTCATTCTGAGCTTGCAATTCACCGAGGACGGAGGTTTCCGTCCAGCTAGCTAGGGCTTAGATTCTGGGTAGGCAGGGACAGGCTAGGATAGGAAGGAGAAGACAACCAACAGCTCTTATAAGAGCTAAATTCCAGAGAGAAGCTTGTCAGTGTTACGTGGCACTGACGGGCTCAATCGCCGCAACCCAGCTTTCCCAGGATCCTGAATGGAATACACTGTCAGTGTATTCCCGTATACCCGATATATACCCCGATACCCGTTCCAACGGTGTGCCCCCCCACCTTCACCCCAGAAATACCCTGCAAGTCCCCTAGCAATAGAATTGGGGCTATATACACCCACAATTTTTACTACTGGTATACAGTGCCATTGTCTGACTGGGAATTCAAAGAATATATTGGGAATACAAATACCCTCATTTCTTGCTACTGCCATATAGTGCCAGTGTCTGACTGGGAATTCAAAGAATATATTGGGGTTACGTGCACCCACAATTTTTACTACTGGTATACAGTGCCATTGTCTGACTGGGAATTCAAAGAGTATATTGGGAATACAAATACCCTCATTTCTTGCTACTGCCATATAGTGCCAGTGTCTGACTGGGAATTCAAAGAATATATTGGGGTTACGTGCACCCACAATTTTTACTACTGGTATACAGTGCCATTGTCTGACTGGGAATTCAAAGAATATATTGGGAATACAAATACCCTCATTTCTTGCTACTGCCATATAGTGCCAGTGTCTGACTGGGAATTCAAAGAATATATTGGGGTTACGTGCACCCACAATTTTTACTACTGGTATACAGTGCCATTGTCTGACTGGGAATTCAAAGAATATATTGGGAATACAAATACCCTCATTTCTTGCTACTGCCATATAGTGCCAGTGTCTGACTGGGAATTCAAAGAATATATTGGGGTTACGTGCACCCACAATTTTTACTACTGGTATACAGTGCCATTGTCTGACTGGGAATTCAAAGAGTATATTGGGAATACAAATACCCTCATTTCTTGCTACTGCCATATAGTGCCAGTTTCTGACTGGGAATTCAAAGAATATATTGGGGTTACGTGCACCCACAATTTTTACTACTGGTATACAGTGCCATTGTCTGACTGGGAATTCAAAGAATATATTGGGGTTATAAATACCCTCATTTCTTGCTACTGCCATATAGTGCCAGTGTCTGACTGGGAATTCAAAGAATATATTGGGGTTACGTGCACCCACAATTTTTACTACTGGTATACAGTGCCATTGTCTGACTGGGAATTCAAAGAATATATTGGGAATACAAATACCCTCATTTCTTGCTACTGCCATATAGTGCCAGTTTCTGACTGGGAATTCAAAGAATATATTGGGGTTACGTGCACCCACAATTTTTACTACTGGTATACAGTGCCATTGTCTGACTGGGAATTCAAAGAGTATATTGGGAATACAAATACCCTCATTTCTTGCTACTGCCATATAGTGCCAGTTTCTGACTGGGAATTCAAAGAATATATTGGGGTTACGTGCACCCACAATTTTTACTACTGGTATACAGTGCCATTGTCTGACTGGGAATTCAAAGAATATATTGGGGTTATAAATACCCTCATTTCTTGCTACTGCCATATAGTGCCAGTTTCTGACTGGTAATTCAAAGAATATATTGGGGTTACGTGCACCCACAATTTTTACTACTGGTATACAGTGCCATTGTCTGACTGGGAATTCAAAGAATATATTGGGAATACAAATACCCTCATTTCTTGCTACTGCCATATAGTGCCAGTTTCTGACTGGTAATTCAAAGAATATATTGGGGTTACGTGCACCCACAATTTTTACTACTGGTATACAGTGCCATTGTCTGACTGGGAATTCAAAGAATATATTGGGAATACAAATACCCTCATTTCTTGCTACTGCCATATAGTGCCAGTTTCTGACTGGGAATTCAAAGAATATATTGGGGTTACGTGCACCCACAATTTTTACTACTGGTATACAGTGCCATTGTCTGACTGGGAATTCAAAGAATATATTGGGGTTATAAATACCCTCATTTCTTGCTACTGCCATATAGTGCCAGTTTCTGACTGGTAATTCAAAGAATATATTGGGGTTACGTGCACCCACAATTTTTACTACTGGTATACAGTGCCATTGTCTGACTGGGAATTCAAAGAGTATATTGGGAATACAAATACCCTCATTTCTTGCTACTGCCATATAGTGCCATTGTCTGACTGGGAATTCAAAGAATATATTGGGAATACAAATACCCTCATTTCTTGCTACTGCCATATAGTGCCAGTGTCTGACTGGGAATTCAAAGAATATATTGGGGTTACGTGCACCCACAATTTTTACTACTGGTATACAGTGCCATTGTCTGACTGGGAATTCAAAGAATATATTGGGAATACAAATACCCTCATTTCTTGCTACTGCCATATAGTGCCAGTGTCTGACTGGGAATTCAAAGAATATATTGGGGTTACGTGCACCCACAATTTTTACTACTGGTATACAGTGCCATTGTCTGACTGGGAATTCAAAGAGTATATTGGGAATACAAATACCCTCATTTCTTGCTACTGCCATATAGTGCCAGTTTCTGACTGGGAATTCAAAGAATATATTGGTGTTACGTGCACCCACAATTTTTACTACTGGTATACAGTGCCATTGTCTGACTGGGAATTCAAAGAATATATTGGGGTTATAAATACCCTCATTTCTTGCTACTGCCATATAGTGCCAGTTTCTGACTGGTAATTCAAAGAATATATTGGGGTTACGTGCACCCACAATTTTTACTACTGGTATACAGTGCCATTGTCTGACTGGGAATTCAAAGAGTATATTGGGAATACAAATACCCTCATTTCTTGCTACTGCCATATAGTGCCAGTTTCTGACTGGGAATTCAAAGAATATATTGGGGTTACGTGCACCCACAATTTTTACTACTGGTATACAGTGCCATTGTCTGACTGGGAATTCAAAGAGTATATTGGGAATACAAATACCCTCATTTCTTGCTACTGCCATATAGTGCCAGTTTCTGACTGGGAATTCAAAGAATATATTGGGGTTACGTGCACCCACAATTTTTACTACTGGTATACAGTGCCATTGTCTGACTGGGAATTCAAAGAATATATTGGGGTTATAAATACCCTCATTTCTTGCTACTGCCATATAGTGCCAGTTTCTGACTGGTAATTCAAAGAATATATTGGGGTTACGTGCACCCACAATTTTTACTACTGGTATACAGTGCCATTGTCTGACTGGGAATTCAAAGAGTATATTGGGAATACAAATACCCTCATTTCTTGCTACTGCCATATAGTGCCAGTGTCTGACTGGGAATTCAAAGAATATATTGGGGTTACGTGCACCCACAATTTTTACTACTGGTATACAGTGCCATTGTCTGACTGGGAATTCAAAGAATATATTGGGAATACAAATACCCTCATTTCTTGCTACTGCCATATAGTGCCAGTGTCTGACTGGGAATTCAAAGAATATATTGGGGTTACGTGCACCCACAATTTTTACTACTGGTATACAGTGCCATTGTCTGACTGGGAATTCAAAGAATATATTGGGAATACAAATACCCTCATTTCTTGCTACTGCCATATAGTGCCAGTGTCTGACTGGGAATTCAAAGAATATATTGGGGTTATAAATACCCTCATTTCTTGCTACTGCCATATAGTGCCAGTTTCTGACTGGTAATTCAAAGAATATATTGGGGTTACGTGCACCCACAATTTTTACTACTGGTATACAGTGCCATTGTCTGACTGGGAATTCAAAGAGTATATTGGGAATACAAATACCCTCATTTCTTGCTACTGCCATATAGTGCCAGTTTCTGACTGGGAATTCAAAGAATATATTGGGGTTACGTGCACCCACAATTTTTACTACTGGTATACAGTGCCATTGTCTGACTGGGAATTCAAAGAATATATTGGGGTTATAAATACCCTCATTTCTTGCTACTGCCATATAGTGCCAGTTTCTGACTGGTAATTCAAAGAATATATTGGGGTTACGTGCACCCACAATTTTTACTACTGGTATACAGTGCCATTGTCTGACTGGGAATTCAAAGAGTATATTGGGAATACAAATACCCTCATTTCTTGCTACTGCCATATAGTGCCAGTTTCTGACTGGGAATTCAAAGAATATATTGGGGTTACGTGCACCCACAATTTTTACTACTGGTATACAGTGCCATTGTCTGACTGGGAATTCAAAGAATATATTGGGGTTATAAATACCCTCATTTCTTGCTACTGCCATATAGTGCCAGTTTCTGACTGGTAATTCAAAGAATATATTGGGGTTACGTGCACCCACAATTTTTACTACTGGTATACAGTGCCATTGTCTGACTGGGAATTCAAAGAGTATATTGGGAATACAAATACCCTCATTTCTTGCTACTGCCATATAGTGCCAGTGTCTGACTGGGAATTCAAAGAATATATTGGGGTTACGTGCACCCACAATTTTTACTACTGGTATACAGTGCCATTGTCTGACTGGGAATTCAAAGAATATATTGGGAATACAAATACCCTCATTTCTTGCTACTGCCATATAGTGCCAGTGTCTGACTGGGAATTCAAAGAATATATTGGGGTTACGTGCACCCACAATTTTTACTACTGGTATACAGTGCCATTGTCTGACTGGGAATTCAAAGAGTATATTGGGAATACAAATACCCTCATTTCTTGCTACTGCCATATAGTGCCAGTTTCTGACTGGGAATTCAAAGAATATATTGGGGTTACGTGCATCCACAATTTTTACTACTGGTATACAGTGCCATTGTCTGACTGGGAATTCAAAGAATATATTGGGGTTATAAATACCCTCATTTCTTGCTACTGCCATATAGTGCCAGTTTCTGACTGGTAATTCAAAGAATATATTGGGGTTACGTGCACCCACAATTTTTACTACTGGTATACAGTGCCATTGTCTGACTGGGAATTCAAAGAGTATATTGGGAATACAAATACCCTCATTTCTTGCTACTGCCATATAGTGCCAGTTTCTGACTGGGAATTCAAAGAATATATTGGGGTTACGTGCATCCACAATTTTTACTACTGGTATACAGTGCCATTGTCTGACTGGGAATTCAAAGAATATATTGGGGTTATTGTCACGGGATGGTTAGAGTCTATACTATAGGCAATGTGTAATATATATTTCATGTGGAATGTATTCTCTAACCTGTTGTAAACATCAGTGTGTAGTTGGCTGATTCGGGTCTAGTGTGTTAGCACATTGTATGCAAATACCTCTAACTAGTGAGGACAATGGGTGGAGATAATCTGATCAGTGTCTCCAAGAAGATGTTGGATGGTGCATTGTCCATAGTAGACAGGGAGTCTGCTCTCCTTGGTATAGGTGAGGGGGGAAGGATCTGTGACTCAGCCCTTCCCACCCACAGATATAAGAAGTAACAGTTTAGTATATAGATGTAGCTGGCAGTTAGTATGTGTTAGCCGGCCTGTGCACAGCTCTGCAGAGAGCCAGGACTTAGTTACAGGACCAAGGAACCAAAGTTATCATTGGATTGTGACTTCTGTGGACTTATTGTTATTACGGTTGATGTGACCGCCGCCGGCTACTAACTTTGTGGATTACAATAAATTGCTGTTGTCTCCCGACCTCTTGCGTCCGTGTTGATTCAAGATATCCTCCGGAGGAAGACGTATACCTTTGCTCCGTGACAACTGGTTGGCAGCGGTGGGATCAACAGCGGACAGCGAGATGGACTACAGCAGCCCAGCGATTAATGGAGCCACAACCTCAGAATACAGGAACTGGACTATGGCAAGTCTACAAGTAAGGGCCCGGGAACTAAACCTGAGTTACCAGGGAAGAACGAAAGATCAACTGATCGAGGCACTGGAGGAGATGACCCTGCAAAGCGACCATGAGGAGGGCTGCCCCCAGGAGACAGTAGAGATACAGGAGTGGCAGGTACAGACCCAAAAGAGCAGATGGGTTGTTTTGTATGAGGAGGAGTTGGCAGTGCTGGGGCTAGGAGCAACTGCAGAGCAAAGGAGTAGAGCATTACAGAGGGCTCAGGAAACGGAGAAGGAGGAACAGAGAATGGCGCATGAAAAGGAAAGAATGGCGCATGAAATGCGAATGGCTGAGATAACTACGCGGAATTATAATCAAACGTCGGCCCCCAGCCCAACAGTGAGAGAACCACCATATGTCTCCCATAAACACTTCAAGACCTTTGAGGAAGCGGCTGGGGATGTTGATGGATATTTTCAGGACTTCGAACACCAGTGCCGCCTGATGGAAGTCCCAGAGAAGGATTGGGTCCGGTATCTGGTGGGGCACCTACGAGATGGGGCTGCGGAAGCTCTCAGAGCCATGGACCCTAGTGATCAGCGGGACTATGAGGCCATTAAAAGAGCGGTGCAGAAGTATTATGCAGTCACTCCAGAATCCTACCGAGTTCAGTTCCGCTCTTTGTCTTACAATGGGGGAAGCTCCTTCCACATGTTCGCCCACAAGTTGAAGCAAGCATGCAAGCGCTGGCTAGAAGGAGAGGAGGCTGTCACAGTCGATAAGATCCTCCAAGTCATACTTAAGGAACAGTTCTTTTCCCAGTGCCCCGCTGAGATCCGTGAGTGGGTGCTGGAACGGAACCCAGCCACAGTGGAGCAAGCTGCTTCCCTTGCAGATGAGGGCCTGACCATCAAGCCGCAGTGGAAGAGGTTGTTTGCAGAGGAGCGGAAAACTACCACAGTCCGCCAGACACCCTTCATCCAGCCACCCACCTTTCGTGCCCGGCCTCAGGATTACAATTCCCCCTCTACCCCTGCCCCAGCCCATCGGCCTCCAGCTATGAACAATCCTGTCCCTAGACAACGACCTACTGGAAGAATGCTAGAGCGCAGATGTTTTGGGTGCGGGCGGCCTGGACATTTGCAAGCTAGTTGCCCTGTTAACATGGGGGCACGGGCCACCGTGGCATCCCGGCCTATTCACTACCTGGGAACCACTCCTAGGACAGAAAGTTTGGCCCCATTTCCAGATGACTCCATGAATGACACATCTGTTCCACCTCCAGGGGTCTATGGGATTCAGCCTTCCGCCACACATCCCGCAAACCTTCAGAGGAAGCACTTGCAGGAGGTCCTACTGGATGGCCGAACAGTTGTTGGATTCCGGGACTCGGGAGCTTTCCTAACGGTAGCGGACCCCCGAGTTGTGCGACCCGAGGCCCTAGAGGAGGGTCCTGGCATTTCTATCAAGTTGGCAGGGGGTACTCAAAGACGTATTCCTAAAGCTACCGTGGAACTCGACTATGGTTATGGACCAAAACGATGCACAATTGGTGTGATGAGCGGGCTGCCGGCCGATGTTCTGTTAGGCAACGATGTTGGAAATCTACAGTGCCACTTTGTGGGAGCAGTGACCCGAAGCCAAGCTCAGGGAGAAGCCAACATGGATCCACCGGATTTTCTGACAGATGCCAGCCCTTCAACCCTACAACTTTACCATTCAGTACCGCCGAGGGAACCAACACCAGAACGCGGATGGGTTATCCCGGCAGGAGGACATATGAGCTATAGAGACTGATGTGCATTCCCCAATTTACCTGTGTAGGCCAATTGTGTCATGCACATGTTTTGAGAGGGGGAGGGGTTGTCACGGGATGGTTAGAGTCTATACTATAGGCAATGTGTAATATATATTTCATGTGGAATGTATTCTCTAACCTGTTGTAAACATCAGTGTGTAGTTGGCTGATTCGGGTCTAGTGTGTTAGCACATTGTATGCAAATACCTCTAACTAGTGAGGACAATGGGTGGAGATAATCTGATCAGTGTCTCCAAGAAGATGTTGGATGGTGCATTGTCCATAGTAGACAGGGAGTCTGCTCTCCTTGGTATAGGTGAGGGGGGAAGGATCTGTGACTCAGCCCTTCCCACCCACAGATATAAGAAGTAACAGTTTAGTATATAGATGTAGCTGGCAGTTAGTATGTGTTAGCCGGCCTGTGCACAGCTCTGCAGAGAGCCAGGACTTAGTTACAGGACCAAGGAACCAAAGTTATCATTGGATTGTGACTTCTGTGGACTTATTGTTATTACGGTTGATGTGACCGCCGCCGGCTACTAACTTTGTGGATTACAATAAATTGCTGTTGTCTCCCGACCTCTTGCGTCCGTGTTGATTCAAGATATCCTCCGGAGGAAGACGTATACCTTTGCTCCGTGACAGTTATAAATACCCTCATTTCTTGCTACTGCCATATAGTGCCAGTTTCTGACTGGGAATTCAAAGAATATATTGGGGTTACGTGCACCCACAATTTTTACTACTGGTATACAGTGCCATTGTCTGACTGGGAATTCAAAGAGTATATTGGGAATACAAATACCCTCATTTCTTGCTACTGCCATATAGTGCCAGTTTCTGACTGGGAATTCAAAGAATATATTGGGGTTACGTGCACCCACAATTTTTACTACTGGTATACAGTGCCATTGTCTGACTGGGAATTCAAAGAATATATTGGGGTTATAAATACCCTCATTTCTTGCTACTGCCATATAGTGCCAGTTTCTGACTGGTAATTCAAAGAATATATTGGGGTTACGTGCACCCACAATTTTTACTACTGGTATACAGTGCCATTGTCTGACTGGGAATTCAAAGAGTATATTGGGAATACAAATACCCTCATTTCTTGCTACTGCCATATAGTGCCAGTTTCTGACTGGGAATTCAAAGAATATATTGGGGTTACGTGCACCCACAATTTTTACTACTGGTATACAGTGCCATTGTCTGACTGGGAATTCAAAGAATATATTGGGGTTATAAATACCCTCATTTCTTGCTACTGCCATATAGTGTCAGTTTCTGACTGGTAATTCAAAGAATATATTGGGGTTACGTGCACCCACAATTTTTACTACTGGTATACAGTGCCATTGTCTGACTGGGAATTCAAAGAGTATATTGGGAATACAAATACCCTCATTTCTTGCTACTGCCATATAGTGCCAGTTTCTGACTGGGAATTCAAAGAATATATTGGGGTTACGTGCACCCACAATTTTTACTACTGGTATACAGTGCCATTGTCTGACTGGGAATTCAAAGAATATATTGGGAATACAAATACCCTCATTTCTTGCTACTGCCATATAGTGCCAGTGTCTGACTGGGAATTCAAAGAATATATTGGGGTTACGTGCACCCACAATTTTTACTACTGGTATACAGTGCCATTGTCTGACTGGGAATTCAAAGAGTATATTGGGAATACAAATACCCTCATTTCTTGCTACTGCCATATAGTGCCAGTGTCTGACTGAGAATTCAAAGAATATATTGGGGTTACGTGCACCCACAATTTTTACTACTGGTATACAGTGCCAATTTCTAACTAGGAATTCAAAATGCGCAAGGCTCCCGGAAAGGGACGTGGACGAGGCCGTGGGCGAGGTCGGGGGAATGGTTCTGGGGAGCAAGGTAGCAGTGAAGCCACAGGGCGTCCCGTGCCTACTCCTGTGGGGCAGCAAGCATTGCGCCACTCCACAGTGCCAGGGTTGCTTGCCACATTAACTAAACTGCAGGGTACAAACCTTAGTAGGCCCGAGAACCAGGAACAGGTCTTGCAATGGCTGTCAGAGAACGCTTACAGCACATTGTCCAGCAGCCAGTCAGACTCTGCCTCCTCTCCTCCTATTACCCAACAGTCTTGTCTTCCTTCCTCCCAAAATTCCGAAGCTTTACAGAACAATAACCCAAACTGTCCCTGCTCCCCAGAGCTGTTCTCCGCTCCTTTCATTGTCCCTCAACCTGCCTCTCCACGTCACGATTCCACGAACCTAACAGAGGAGCATCTGTGTCCAGATGCTCAAACACTAGAGTCTCCTCCATCTCCGTTCGATTTGGTGGTGGATGACCAGCAACCCACCCTCATCGACGATGATGTGACGCAGTTGCCGTCAGGGCATCCAGTTGACCGGCGCATTGTGCGGGAGGAGGAGATGAGACAGGAGTTGGAAGAGGAAGTGGTGGATGATGAGGACACTGACCCGACCTGGACAGGGGGGATGTCAAGCGGGGAAAGTAGTGTGGATGTTGAGGCAGGTGCAGCACCAAAAAGGGTAGCTAGAGGCAGAGGCAGAGGTCAGCAGCTTAGGCGAAGCCAGGCCACACCCGGAATCTCCCAAGATGTTCCAGTTCGTACCCAGCCCCGAAAAACTCCCACCTCGAGGGCACGTTTCTCGAAGGTGTGGAGTTTTTTCAAGGAATGCGCCGAGGACAGATATAGTGTTGTCTGCACAATTTGCCTCTCGAAATTGATTAGGGGCTCTGAGAAGAGCAACCTGTCCACCACTTCAATGCGCCGTCATTTGGAATCCAAGCACTGGAATCAGTGGCAGGCAGCAACGGCAGGACAAAGGCCGCCTGCCGTTCACGCCACTGCCACTGCCTCTGCCTCTGCCTCTGCCACTGCCACTGCTGACTGTGCTGGCGATGCACTCCAGAGGACGAGCCAGGACACCACTTCATCTGCCTCCGCCACTTTGTTGACTTCTACCTCATCCTCCCCTGGTCCTGTCTTATCTCCTTCTCCTGCACCATCAAAGGCACCATCAGGCGTTTCTTTACAACAACCCACCATCTCTCAGACATTGGAGCGGCGGCAGAAATACACTGCTAACCACCCACACGCGCAAGCCTTGAACGCCAACATCGCTAAACTGCTGGCCCAGGAGATGTTGGCGTTCCGGCTTGTTGAAACTCCCGCCTTCCTGGACCTGATGGCAACTGCGGCACCTCGCTATGCCGTCCCTAGCCGTCACTACTTCTCCCGGTGTGCCGTCCCCGCCTTGCACCAGCACGTGTCACTCAACATCAGGCGGGCCCTTAGTTCCGCGCTTTGCACAAAGGTCCACTTGACCACCGACGCGTGGACAAGTGCATGCGGACAGGGACGCTACATTTCACTGACGGCACACTGGGTGAATGTAGTTGAGGCTGGGACTGCTTCCCAAACTGGCCCGGTGTACCTCGTCTCCCCGCCTAACATTCCTGGCAGGGACACGAGAAGAACACCCCCCTCCTCCTCCTCCTCTACCGCCTCCTCCTCCGCCACCGCCTCCTCCTCCGCCACCGCCTCCTCCTCCGCTGTTAGATTGACCCCAGCTACGAGTTGGAAACGTTGCAGCACTGGCGTTGGTAGACGTCAGCAGGCTGTGCTGAAGCTGATCAGCTTGGGGGACAGACAGCACACTGCCTCCGAGGTGAGGGATGCCCTCCTCGATGAGACGGCAATATGGTTTGAGCCGCTGCACCTGGGCCCAGGCATGGTCGTTTGTGATAACGGCCGGAACCTGGTAGCAGCTCTGGAGCTTGCCGGACTCCAACATGTTCCATGCCTGGCCCACGTCTTCAACCTAGTGGTGCAACGTTTCCTAAAGAGCTACCCCAATGTTCCAGAGCTACTGGTGAAAGTGCGGCGCATGTGCGCCCACTTTCGCAAGTCGACAGTAGCCGCTGCTAGCTTAAAATCTCTCCAGCAACGCCTGCATGTGCCACAACACCGGCTTTTGTGCGACGTCCCCACACGCTGGAACTCAACGTTTCAGATGTTGAATAGAGTGGTTGAGCAGCAGAGACCTTTGATGGAATACCAGCTACAAAACCCTAGGGTGCCACAAAGTCAGCTGCCTCAGTTTCACATCCATGAGTGGCCATGGATGAGAGACCTTTGTGACATCCTACGGGTCTTTGAGGAGTCCACAAGGAGGGTGAGCTCTGAGGATGCGATGGTGAGCCTTACAATCCCGCTCTTGTGTGTTCTGAGAGAATCCCTGATTGACATCAGGGATAACTCAGATCACACAGAGGAGTTAGGGATAGCATCCGATCCGTCACAGCTGGAGAGTAGGTCCACACATCTGTCCGCTTCACTGCGTTTAATGGAGGAGGAGGAGGAGGAGGAGGAGGAAGAAGAGTTGTCCGATGATGTGATGGTGATACAGGAGGCTTCCGGGCAACTTCGAATCGTCCCATTGTTGCAGCGCGGATGGGTAGACATGGAGGATGAGGAGGAAATGGAGATTGAACTTTCCGGTGGGGCCAGAGGAGTCATGCCAACTAACACTGTGGCAGACATGGCTGAGTTCATGTTGGGGTGCTTTACAACCGACAAGCGTATTGTCAAAATCATGGAGGACAACCAGTACTGGATCTTTGCTATCCTTGACCCCCGGTATAAAAACAACATCTCGTCTTTTATTCCGGTAGAGGGGAGGGCCAATCGCATCAATGCTTGCCACAGGCAATTGGTGCAGAATATGATGGAGATGTTTCCAGCATGTGACGTTGGCGGCAGGGAGGGCAGTTCCTCCAGTAGGCAACCAAGTTCTCACCGGTCCACACAAACGAGGGGCACACTGTCTAAGGTCTGGGACACCTTGATGGCACCCCCTCGCCAAAGTGCCGCCACGGAGGGTCCTAGTGTCACCAGGCGTGAGAAGTATAGGCGCATGTTGCGGGAATACCTTTCCGACCACAGCCCTGTCCTCTCCGACCCCTCTGCGCCCTACACGTATTGGGTGTCGAAGTTGGACCTGTGGCTTGAACTTGCCCTATATGCCTTGGAGGTGCTGTCCTGTCCTGCCGCCAGCGTCCTATCTGAGAGGGTGTTCAGTGCAGCCGGTGGCATCATCACTGACAAGCGCACCCGTCTGTCAGCTGAGAGTGCCGACCGGCTCACTTTGATAAAAATGAACCACCACTGGATAGAGCCTTCATTTTTGTGCCCACCTGTGTAAAGCACCCCAACATGAAACTCCATGTCTGTACTCAACCTCTCCAATTCCTCCGCATCCTCATACTCATCCACCATAAGCGTTGCACAATTCTGCTAATACTAGGCTCCCTCCAACATGATTTCCCCCAACTCTGCTGGTTAGAGGCTCCCTCCACCCTGATTTCCACCAACTCTGCTGGTTAGAGGCTCCCTCCACCCTGCTTTCCCACAACTCTGCTGGTTAGAGGCTCCTTCCACCATGAATTTGCCCAAACTGGGCTGTTTAGAGGCTCCCTCCACCATGAATTGGTCCAAACTGGGTTTTTTAGAGGCTCCCTCCACCATGAATTGGTCCAAACTGGGCTGGTTAGAGGCTCCCTCCACCATGAATTGGTCCAAACTGGGCTGGTTAGAGGCTCCCTCCACCATGAATTGGTCCAAACTGGGGTGGTTAGAGGCTCCCTCCACCATTAATTGGTCCAAACTGGGCAGGTTAGAGGCTCCCTCCACCATTAATTGGTCCAAACTGGGCTGGTTAGAGGCTCCCTCCACCATTAATTGGTCCAAACTGGGCTGGTTAGAGGCTCCCTCCACCATGAATTTGCCCAAACTGGGCTGTTTAGAGGCTCCCTCCACCATGAATTTGCCCAAACTGGGCTGGTTAGAGGCTCCCTCCACCATGAATTGGTCCAAACTGGGGTTTTTAGAGGCTCCCTCCACCATGAATTGGTCCAAACTTGGCTGTTTAGAGGCTCCCTCCACCATGAATTGGTCCAAACTGGGGTGGTTAGAGGCTCCCTCCACCATTAATTGGTCCAAACTGGGCTGGTTAGAGGCTCCCTCCACAATTAATTGGTCCAAACTGGGCTAATTAGAGGCTCCCTCCACCATGAATTGGTCCAAACTGGGTTTTTTAGAGGCTCCCTCCACCATGAATTTGCCCAAACTGGGCTGTTTAGAGGCTCCCTCCACCATGAATTGGTCCAAACTGGGCTGGTTAGAGGCTCCCTGCACCATGAATTTCCCAAAACTTGGCTGTTTAGAGGCTCCCTCCACCATTAATTGGTCCAAACTGGGCTGGTTAGAGGCTCCCTCCACCATGAATTGGTCCAAACTGGGGTTTTTAGAGGCTCCCTCCACCATGAATTGGTCCAAACTTGGCTGTTTAGAGGCTCCCTCCACCATGAATTGGTCCAAACTGGGGTGGTTAGAGGCTCCCTCCACCATTAATTGGTCCAAACTGGGCTGGTTAGAGGCTCCCTCCACCATGAATTTGCCCAAACTGGGCTGTTTAGAGGCTCCCTCCACCATGAATTTGCCCAAACTGGGCTGGTTAGAGGCTCCCTCCACCATGAATTGGTCCAAACGGGTTTTTAGAGGCTCCCTTCACCATGAATTGGTCCAAACTGGGCTGTTTAGAGGCTCCCTCCACCATGAATTGGTCCAAACTGGGGTGGTTAGAGGCTCCCTCCACCATTAATTGGTCCAAACTGGGCTGGTTAGAGGCTCCCTCCACCATTAATTGGTCCAAACTGGGCTGGTTAGAGGCTCCCTCCACCATGAATTGGTCCAAACTGGGGTTTTTAGAGGCTCCCTCCACCATGAATTGGTCCAAACTTGGCTGTTTAGAGGCTCCCTCCACCATTAATTGGTCCAAACTGGGCTGGTTAGAGGCTCCCTCCACCATGAATTTGCCCAAACTGGGCTGTTTAGAGGCTCCCTCCACCATGAATTTGCCCAAACTGGGCTGGTTAGAGGCTCCCTCCACCATGAATTGGTCCAAACTGGGGTTTTTAGAGGCTCCCTCCACCATGAATTGGTCCAAACTTGGCTGTTTAGAGGCTCCCTCCACCATGAATTGGTCCAAACTGGGGTGGTTAGAGGCTCCCTCCACCATTAATTGGTCCAAACTGGGCTGGTTAGAGGCTCCCTCCACCATTAATTGGTCCAAACTGGGCTGGTTAGAGGCTCCCTCCACCATGAATTTGCCCAAACTGGGCTGTTTAGAGGCTCCCTCCACCATGAATTTGCCCAAACTGGGCTGGTTAGAGGCTCCCTCCACCATGAATTGGTCCAAACTGGGGTTTTTAGAGGCTCCCTCCACCATGAATTGGTCCAAACTTGGCTGTTTAGAGGCTCCCTCCACCATGAATTGGTCCAAACTGGGGTGGTTAGAGGCTCCCTCCACCATTAATTGGTCCAAACTGGGCTGGTTAGAGGCTCCCTCCACAATTAATTGGTCCAAACTGGGCTAATTAGAGGCTCCCTCCACCATGAATTGGTCCAAACTGGGTTTTTTAGAGGCTCCCTCCACCATGAATTTGCCCAAACTGGGCTGTTTAGAGGCTCCCTCCACCATGAATTGGTCCAAACTGGGCTGGTTAGAGGCTCCCTCCACCATGAATTTCCCAAAACTTGGCTGTTTAGAGGCTCCCTCCACCATTAATTGGTCCAAACTGGGCTGGTTAGAGGCTCCCTCCACCATGAATTGGTCCAAACTGGGGTTTTTAGAGGCTCCCTCCACCATGAATTGGTCCAAACTTGGCTGTTTAGAGGCTCCCTCCACCATGAATTGGTCCAAACTGGGGTGGTTAGAGGCTCCCTCCACCATTAATTGGTCCAAACTGGGCTGGTTAGAGGCTCCCTCCACCATTAATTGGTCCAAACTGGGCTGGTTAGAGGCTCCCTCCACCATGAATTTGCCCAAACTGGGCTGTTTAGAGGCTCCCTCCACCATGAATTTGCCCAAACTGGGCTGGTTAGAGGCTCCCTCCACCATGAATTGGTCCAAACGGGTTTTTAGAGGCTCCCTTCACCATGAATTGGTCCAAACTTGGCTGTTTAGAGGCTCCCTCCACCATGAATTGGTCCAAACTGGGGTGGTTAGAGGCTCCCTCCACCATTAATTGGTCCAAACTGGGCTGGTTAGAGGCTCCCTCCACCATTAATTGGTCCAAACTGGGCTGGTTAGAGGCTCCCTCCACCATGAATTGGTCCAAACTGGGGTTTTTAGAGGCTCCCTCCACCATGAATTGGTCCAAACTTGGCTGTTTAGAGGCTCCCTCCACCATTAATTGGTCCAAACTGGGCTGGTTAGAGGCTCCCTCCACCATGAATTGGTCCAAACTGGGTTTTTTAGAGGCTCCCTCCACCATGAATTTGCCCAAACTGGGCTGTTTAGAGGCTCCCTCCACCATGAATTGGTCCAAACTGGGTTTTTTAGAGGCTCCCTCCACCATGAATTGGTCCAAACTGGGCTGGTTAGAGGCTCCCTCCACCATGAATTGGTCCAAACTGGGGTGGTTAGAGGCTCCCTCCACCATTAATTGGTCCAAACTGGGCTGGTTAGAGGCTCCCTCCACCATTAATTGGTCCAAACTGGGCTGGTTAGAGGCTCCCTCCACCATGAATTTGCCCAAACTGGGCTGGTTAGAGGCTCCCTCCACCATGAATTGGTCCAAACTGGGGTTTTTAGAGGCTCCCTCCACCATGAATTGGTCCAAACTGGGGTTTTTAGAGTCTCCCTCCACCATGAATTGGTCCAAACTGGGGTTTTTAGAGGCTCCCTCCACCATGAATTTGCCCAAACTCTGCTGGTTAGAGGCTCAATCCACCCTGATTTTCAAAACAAATGTTGGTGCCAACCTCAACTTACTACAAGGGCCAAATTCACTGCTGGTGACAAGCTCTCCTCACTGCAAGTGCCAAATACACATGTTTCAAGGTGTTTTCCTACTGTCAGAGAGGTGGTATTGAGTGTGTAAAGTGTGTAGTTGTTAGGCTGTGATGTTGGGGTAATAGAGGGTCTTTGGTGTGTTAGATGCCCCCAGACATGCTTCCCCTGCTGTCCCAGTGTCATTCCAGAGGTGTTGGCATCATTTCCTGGGGTGTCATAGTGGACTTGGTGACCCTCCAGACACGGATTTGGGTTTCCCCCTTAACGAGTATCTGTTCCCCATAGACTATAATGGGGTTCGAAACCCGTTCGAACACACGAACATTGAGCGGCTGTTCGAATCGAATTTCGAACCTCGAACATTTTAGTGTTCGCTCATCTCTAGTGGTTAGGCTTGCAGCGCTGGAGTCCTGGGTTCCAATCCTGCCAGGAACAACATCTGCAAAGAGTTTGTATGTCCTCCCTGTGTTTGTGTGGATTTCCTTCCATTCTACAAAGACATACTGATAGGAAAAAAAGAACATTGTGATCCCTGTATTATGTGTCCCTATATGGGGCTCACAATCTGCATTAAAAAAAAACAAAAAACAAACAAACAAACAAACAATATTTGGCAATATTAATGATTGATCCATATTTGCCTTGGTAGGAAATTTTAAGCTATATATTATATTATATCGTCAGAATACCAACGCTCCAACCACCATGACATATACGAATACAACAAATTAGTCCTGAATTTAATGGTTGATTAGAGGTGGAGAGCCACTTTAAGAAACAGTCCCTCATGTTTTGCGGCTCTTGGACATGTTTAGAGTTTGATAAGGTCTCGAAGGGAAACAGTGAGTCAGTTTCTTGGCAGTAAGAGGTAAAAAAACCCAAAAACTTTACACATCGCTTGATGAGGAATATGGGGCTTACTTGTACGTAAACACCTTCAAACATAAGAAATGTGCCAAGCAGATGGACGTCATCCATCACTTACTAGGCCACTTCATTGCAGCTGTGCGTTCTCTCAGCTTGTTGAGAAGGTAAGACCTAATCTGGGAAACTGCCAGAGAAGATTTGCAGAAAACCCATTCGGCCAGCAATGCGTCTCGGCCACATCTGAGGGTCACTAATGAGGGTAGATTTCATTGTAAACTTGTAAAGAGACGTCTCAGGTCCAGTAAATGAAGTAGCCGTGTGTATATATTACACTAACCAGAGCAACTGCTTAAATCTGCATCTGTCATCTGCTTTATCCAATAACTTGGGAAGGATTTTCAACACATTTGATTTTATAGCTCATAAATTGTTGTGTGAATAGCGGCCCAGGACCCAGACAAGTGAGGACTAGGGGAAATGTCCAGCATGCGGAGGGAGGGAAGGTCCCAGTTACCAGCAGATGTCCTTTAGAGATTGGCGAGTCGGGTGTATTGCCTTTACTGCAGGCAGACAACATATGGTTAACTCCATATCCGACTTTGCTTCTTATTATCTGTCTTCGCTCTCCCATAGATTAGCATTACACATGCAGCAGTATTCATCCTGTAAAGTCACTGATAATAATAATATAATAATAAATAATAATAAGGAATCTGTTGTCTAAATATCTGATACTGGTCTGGTAACATCTGAATCTCTCGCCATATCCAACAAGTCCAGCTCTTTATATCATTTAATAGGATCTGCTCCACTGATTCCGGCACCGTTGGAATTTGTTCTCTAGCCCCCACCATTCCTGAGCAATCAATGCTATTAGCTTTGGTGCCCGATATACTATTTAGTCAATGTACTGTCAGGAGGGCGGGGTCAAGCAGGAGCAGACAAGGGGGTGTGATTATGAGCTCTGACCCTGGCTTCCTCTGATTGGAGCTCTGAGTCACACCCTGCCTGACACCGCCCACCTGACATTAAAGAGCTTAAATAGCACATCAGACAACAAAACTAACTGCACTTGTTGTTCATGAATGGTGAGGTCTAAAGAGAAAATTCCAACGGTGCTGGAATCAGAGGAGCGGCATCTATTAACAGATGCTAACACCAGAACGGAGTGCCATGAATATAGAATGGTATCTAAATATCTTCCAAGTGCAACTTTTCCCAACCATCCAGGAATAATTCGGTGATGTACAATGTTTTTTTTCAGCATGATATAGCAGTGTCTCACAAGGCAAAATGATAACTAGGTGTGAACAAAACATTAAAATTTTTGGTCTATCACCAGGAAACTCCTCAGACCTCAGTCCCGTTGAGAACCTAGGGTCAATCCTCAAAAAAGTGGATGAACCCAAATATTTGTTGAAATGTATGTAGTGTAGCGCCCTTTTTTTTACTAATGAAGTGGCCCAAGGCTTCTGGTCAGTGGATTATTATACAATGGGGGCATTGGGGAGCATTTTCTACTGTGTGGGCCCACTGTGGAGCACAATACTCTGGGGGAGCATACTATACTGTGTGGGGTCAATGTGGAGCATTATACTGTGGAATGGGAGCATATTATTCTGTGTGGGGCCACTGAAGAGCACTATACTGTGTGGGGCCACTGTGGAGCATTATACTGTGGGGAGGCATATAATACTGTGTGGGGCCACTGAAGAGCACTATACTGTGTGGGGCCACTGTGGAACATTATACTGTGGGGAGGCATATTATACTGTGTGGGGCCACTGAAGAGAACTATACTGTGTGGGGCCACTGTGGAGCATTATACTGTGGGGAGGCATATAATACTGTGTGGGGCCACTGAAGAGCACTATACTGTGTGGGGCCACTGTGGAACATTATACTGTGGGGAGGCATATTATACTGTGTGGGGCCACTGAAGAGCACTATACTGTGTGGGGCCACTGTGGAACATTATACTGTGGGGAGGCATATTATACTGTGTGGGGCCACTGAAGAGCACTATACTGTGTGGGGCCACTGTGGAACATTATACTGTGGGGAGGCATATTATACTGTGTGAGCAATGTGGAGCATTATACTGAAATTAGATTTTCTTTTTCCAGGCATGTTGAAAATTGGCAAACTGCCATTTTGGATTAAAGGGGTTTGCATATGTCAGTTTTTCATCAGTGCCTGAAGCAGATCAGATAATACGCAAATGTGTCTACACACTGAGGGTTAGTGTGTGTTTACACAGAGAGATAACAGCCCTGATTTTCTCAGAAGTTGCGATAAGAGCAGTGTAATATAGTATGTCAACATAAATTCATAACAGTCGTGAAGCCATGTCATTTCCCGGGATACAAAGTAGCCTATATTTTAATCGCTTACAATCTATCTATGGGACAAATGTCATCCAAATCCGTTGAGCAATTATAGTATTAGTAGGATGTGATAGTTTGTGTGTTTGGATGTTTGTTCCTCAATCACCCAAAAACAGCTGAATGGATTTGGATGAGATTTGTCCCATAGATATTCTGTAACCTGGAGTAACACATCGGCTACTTTGTATCCCGGTACATGACATGGCTTCACTACTGTTCTGGATTGATGGTCACATACTATATTACACTGCTCCTGCAGCCGCTTATCTCAGGTCCCAGGGCTGTTATCTCTCTATGTAACACTCAGCTGACCCTCAGTCCATTGTGTACAAGCATCTGCATATTATCTGATCTGCTTCAGGCAGTGCTGACACACTGGAGGGGAAAACACCTTTACTCCACATTGGCAGTTTGCTACTTTAAAACGTGTCGGGAAAAAGAAAATCTAATTTGTTGCAAAATTCTAAAACAATGACAGCTATGAAGTAGCCAGAAGTCACAGAGTTCTCCTCAAGCGGAGCTGACAGGGATCATTGGCGCCAACAACACACTAATTATATGGTGTCCCAGCGAGCTGCTGAGATACCAGAACAATCACGACATGAGGAACAAGTTCAGCAGCAGGACAGCTTAAGAGCTGTCGAAACGTCGGATCAGGCAAACCATTAATGGCAGCAATTTGCTGAATATAGGCGGGTCATCGGATGTGCGGATCATGTCATTTACTGGGATAAAAAGTAGCCGATATGTTACTCCAGGTTACAAACTATCTATGTGCTGAATCTCATCCAAATCCGCTCAGGCGTTTTTGTGTAATTGAGGAACAAAGATCCAAACCGTCACATGTCTAATATTATAGGACAGAGCGGAAGTGCAGCACGCAATATTGTGGTAACAGACACGGAAGGAAAGTCCAAGGATAGAGGTCACCCTGTCAGATATTGGTTGTCATTTTTATGTAAAGATTGTAAAACTGGTTTAACCCTTTATTGCCCCTGGCTGCATTAGCGAGAAGATCTAATCTGATGAAATATGGGAAGTGACAAAAGAGCAAAAGGTCTAAGATTCTGTCCCATAGACCCAATTTACCTCATTTATGTCTCATACACCGTCCCACCACTCTGTATAGACTCTCATTATTCACATCACTTTCTGTATTCCAAGGAGCTTACAATCTAATGGCATTGTCCCTAGAACACGCTCTGGGTGGCAGGTTTGGGGATTTCTTAATGAACAGCCATTTGTTTCCAGCGTTTTCATTTGTAGAGACATTTGTAATAAGAACTTGTAGAGTTTACAGTGCTGAGAATACGTGTCCTACAGTAACACACAAATACTACCGTCAGCTGCTCGTATGACTGACTAGGTTTATATTCTCAATGTGCTGATATAATGGAGGAGTCTCGGGGCCAGAAAGGTCATTGCACAACTCCTGGGCCAAGCAAGCAAGGTTCTGACTACCGTCTGCCAAGAAGAGCCTTCAAGCCATCATGCAGATTTATACACATCACCCAAGACAAAGATATACCGTATACATTTTCTTAAGATCAACTTCACATATACAATATTTGTTTTTCCTTTTAGATTATTACTCTATGATTTTTGAAAGCAAAAATATTGTGCTGCAGAGACCTCCAGACCTGCATGTAACCCATGTAACTCCGTGAAGGCAGAAAACAAATGCAATATGAATAAAATCCGCCCAGGCAATTCAGAATTGTCTCTCAGCTGCAGAGTCTCCTCACCAAGGAGGCTTCAGAAGTTACTCCAGCAGCAACACTTGGGCAGAGTTTGGTTGGAGAGCTGACAGAGAGGTCATATCTTTGGAGCTGTGTCCTGAATGATTCTCTGGCTTTTGGATCTCTGTTCTTCTAGGTGAGGTCGCCTATTCTATGATTAGTTAGTGCCGGGCAGGGAGGGATTTCTGTAGTGTTTCTTTTGTTGCTGCACTGCCTTTTGTGAGTGAAAATAAAACTGGACTTGTGTGTCTCTGCCCCCCCACCTAGCAACCCCAGACCCTGAGAATTGGTGGAGGATGCAGGCATACAGCGGTTGCTAGGGGCAACGACACGTCCACTCCTTGCTGGAGAACATTTTTCTTTATGTCCATGGTGAGGGCTGCTGCCGCTATACAGACCCGGACTATGGAGGAGATACTGAAGCATCTCGTGCAGTCCAATGTGCAGTAACAGGACACCAACCGTTTGCTGTTGGAGCAGATTACGTTCCTTAAAGAGACTGGTGTCACTGGCCTGCAGAGACCTGAGGAGCAGAGATGAGAAGCGGGCTGTGCAAAAGCTTTGCAGAAGGTGACCCCAGATGATGACGTGGAGGCCTTCCTGACTGTGTTTGAGAGAGTGGCCGAACGGGAGAAACTACCAGCTGCGGCCTGGGCAGACGTCATTGCTCCCTATCTGACCAGTGAACCCCAGAAGGCCTATTATGACCTCTGCAAGCAAGATGTCCAGGACTATGATAAACTAAAGGCAGAAATTCTTGCTCGGCTGGGGGTAACCACTGCTGTCCGTGCCCGGCGGGTACATACCTAGAGCTACCATATGGACAAGCCTGCCAGATCCCAGATGTACGACCTGATTCACCTGGTGAGAAAGTGGCTGGAACCAGACACCTGTACCCCTGCAAAGATAGTGAAGAAGGTGGTCCTAGACTGGTTCACCAGAGCTCTTCCTCCTGCGTTGCAGCGCTGGGTTGGACATGGAGACCCCAAAGATGCCAACCAGCTCGTCATCCTTCTGGAAAGGTACCTGGCAACTGAGGCTGAACTCCGTGATGACCCTACAGTGCGACCATCTCCCAGGAACACCCGGCGGAGGGCATCTCCCGGTAAGACTGTTCCGTTATTTGAGAGCGGAGGTAAAAGAGCTGGAGATGTGTTTTCTAGGCAGTCCACCAGCCCAAGAAGGGACTCTCTCCTGGAGAAACCAGGGCTGGTACAATGTTGGAGATGCCATTAGCGGGGACATATTGCTGCCCAGTGCCCATTCACCTCTGAGCCAATGGACTGTGATGCTGGTGGGTGTCGATCATTATTTGCCAGACCTGTCTGTGCTGCAGCACCGGGACTAGAGACTGGGCCTCAGGTCTGCCAAGTTGTGGTGAATGGCCATTCTGTCCAGGCGTTGTTGGACTCTGGTAGCCTGGTCATTCTGGTGCACGCCAGCTTAATAGCTGGGGACTTTATCCCGGACAAACGTATGAGTGTTTGTTGCATCCATGGGGATATCAAGGACCACCCCATGTCCAAGGTCACAATAGAGACTATAGTAGGATCTGTTTATTATGAAGGGGGTGTTATAAAAAGACTTATGCATAATGTGATTTTGGGATGAGATTTCCCTTTGTTCTGGGAATTGTGGGGAAAAGGTAAAACCACAAAACCAAATGTGGAAAACCGGCCTACACCCAAAGTGCATGAGGAGAGTGACCCCTTTCTGTTACAGGTCCTAGCTGGAGAGGAGGAGGAGGCCTCTTCCCCAGCTCCTGAGCCTAATATACCTGAATTAGAGGTCTCGCGGGATCATTTTGGTACTGCCCAGTTGAGAGCTCCCACTCTTGCTAATGCTCGTGATAATGTGACAGTTGTTAACAATGTGCCACAGGAACCTGATGCCGACCACCAATTCCCACATTTTGCTATGAATAATGACCTCTTGTATTGGGTCGCAAAAAGTAATGGGGAATGGGCCTAGTCCAAAGGGGGCTGTCGCAAGGCGGACACTGCAACTGATTCAGCCGCGGAATCCGCCTGAAGAAAGGGCAGCTAGTTTGTTTTTTTCCGCTAGCGGCAACATCCCACATAGACCACTATTGTGAGGAGGAGGATTATGATGTGCATTCCGCGTGGCAAAAGCCGCCCCATCTTACCCAGTGTGAACGAGACCTAACAGAAGGTGCCCCAGCTATAAGTCAGTGGGATCCATCAAATTCTATCTATCAATAATAATGGAAACAACAATGCAAATGTATTTATTATTACAATCACTCCCTCTATAAGGGACAAAGGAAGCACATGTGGATGTTACAAGTTATAATGGAGCCCATTAGCAAAACCTATAATGATCACCTGAAGAAGCAAGTTTGTTTGATTAATTTGATCTCCTTTACACACAGGGCTAATAAACAGTGATGTCACAGTACAGAGATAATATACACAGTGATGTCACAGATCCTACTATACATGAGAACCAGGAACAAAACACCCACACATGAGCCCCAACAGTCCGGCCTCTACAACCTACCAAGACATTTCACATGGGCCAACCACCAGGCCATAGAATATAGCAACGCAACCAACCGACCCGAAATCAAGACACTGCTCACAAACTTCCATACAAACAACTATCAGCCAGACCAACAGGGAGTCACCAGAGCTGTGAAGGATCTCAAGTACATCCTACAGACCACAGCAGAACTAGCAGGCCTGAAACGAACCAAACCCATAAGACAAACCAACAAACAGTCCCACAAATGGTTCGACAGCGACTGCAAAGCACTACGCCATACCCTAAGAACAGCCTCCAACCAAAAACACAGGGACCCCAACAACAAGGAGGTGAGGGAAGCCTACAGCAATCTATGCAAGCAATACAAGGGCACCCTCAGAGAGAAGAAACAGAGATACCTCTCCCACAAAATTGAGCAACTAGAGGACTCCCTCCAGGACAGCTCATTCTGGGAGACCTGGCACCACATGGGCACAAAGCCCAAGAAAAACTCTCTCCACATCCAAAATGGCAATATCTGGCTCAATTACTTCAGAGGTCTCTACAAAAACATCCCAGAAGAAGAACTAACTCCAGAACAGCAACAGATAATCACCAAACTGAGGGACATGGAGAAAGTCATCAAAGACTTCCAGAACCCTCTGGACTCGCCAATCACCATAAAAGATATACAGGAAAGAATTGCCGTGCTGAAAGGCAAAAAGGCCAGTGGCCCTGACGGCATCCTACCAGAGATGATCAAATACAGCCCTCCAGCAATACACGTGGCACTGGCAAAGCTATTCACCCTCGTGCTCAATGCTGGACACTTCCCCGAAGACTGGAACAAAGGGCTCATAACCCCCATCTACAAGAATGGGGACCAATATGACCCCAACAACTACAGAGGGATCTGCGTCAGCAGCACATAGCTGGGGAAACTGTTCAACAGCATCATCAATAACAGAATCCTCACCTTCCTCACACAACACGGGGTCCTCAGCAAGAGCCAAGCAGGGTTCATGCCAAACCACCGCACCACAGACCATATCTACACCCTGCACAGCCTCATCAAGACGCACGTCCACAACACCAGAAGAGGCAAGATATTCGCCTGCTTCGTGGACTTTAAGAAGGCGTTTGATTCAGTATGGCACCCAGGCCTACTTCTAAAACTCCTAGAGAGTGGAATAGGAGGAAGAACGTACGACGTCATCAAGATCTCCTACACCGGAAACCAGTGCAGTGTGAAGGTGAATGGGAAAAGGACAGCATACTTCCAACAGGCCCGAGGGGTCAGACAAGGCTGTAGCCTGAGCCCAACGCTCTTCAACATCTATATCAATGAACTGGCTACAGCCCTGGAGGCCTCACCAACCCCAGGCCTCACCCTGAACAATCGAGAGGTGAAGTTCCTGCTATACGCCGATGACCTCCTACTCCTGGCCCCCACCGAGAAAGACCTCCAAGAAAGCCTGTCAGTGCTGGAAAAATTCAGCACCACATGGGCCCTACCCATCAACCAGAAGAAGACCAAAATCATGGTATTCCAGAAGAAGGGCCACAATAAAGCCTCCACCACCTCACAATTCACACTGAACGGCTCCACACTGGAGAAAACCAACAGCTACACCTACCTGGGGCTGGAGCTCAGCCAATCAGGAAGCTTCAAAGCAGCAATAGAAACCCTGAAAGCAAAAGCCTGCAGAACCTTCTACGCCATCAGAAGACAACTGTACCACCTCAAACCACCGGTGAGGGTCTGGCTGAAGATATTTGACACAGTCATCACCCCGATCCTTCTCTATGGCAGTGAGGTTTGGGGCCCAGCCACCTACCCAGACCAGTCAAGGTGGGACTCCAGCCCAACAGAGAACTTCCACCTGGAGTTCTGCAAATACCTGCTCCATGTCCATCGCAACACCACCAACATAGCCTGCAGGGCAGAGCTAGGCAGACTCCCCCTATGGCTCACCATACAGAAGAGGGCGCTAGCTTTCCAGGCACACATCCAGGGGAGCAAGCCTGACTCCTACCACCACCAAGCATGGCTAAGCCACCTGAGCAAACCAGACATTCAACAACCAAACAGCAGCCAACCACCAAACCAAAAACTCCAACAGATGATAACCAAGGCCGAAATAAAGGCGACCACAGAGGCAAACAGAGAGCGGTACATTGAAGAATGGAGAAACGAAATAAATAACTCCAAGAAACTCACCAATGTGTACCAATCCCTACAAAGGGACTACACCATGGCCACCTACCTGGAGAGAATACGCCACCCCAAGCACAGACAGACCCTGAGCCGATACAGACTGAGCGCCCACAACCTAGAGATAGAGACGGGGCGATACAGACAGACGTACAAGCCACGGGAGAAGAGACTGTGCCAGCACTGTGACCAGGGGGCCCAAGAAGACGAGACCCACTTCCTGCTACACTGCACCAAATACTCAGCTATGAGGGCCGTCTACTACCAAAGACTCTCTGCCCACATCCCAGACTTCATATCTGCAGACGAGAAGAGGAAACTCTACATCCTACTGGGAGAAGAAGAGGCCACTGTGGAGATCGCTGCCCAATACGTGTCCAGCTGTCACCAAACCAGAGGAAGATGAGACTCCATGGACTGTTATATTTATCCCAAAACACCCGCCCCACCCACCCCCACCCCCACCTCCCCATATAGCAGTCACCAACGAAGAGGAAGATGAGACTCCATGGACTGTTATAACCGAACCCCCCCCCCATTCCCACCACCCACCCACCCCAACTCCCCCCCCCCCACCCACCCACTTTACTAGCTTTGGCAATGCCAAATACCTATTCGGACGTGCCAATAAAGCATTTTTTGATTTGATTTGATTTGGTACAGAGATAATACACACAGTGATGTCACGGTACAGGATAATACACACAGTGATGTCACAGTACAGAGATAATACACACAGTGATGTCACGGTACAGGATAATACACACAGTGATGTCACAGTACAGGATAATACACACAGTGATGTCACAGTACAGAGATAATACACACAGTGATGTCACAGTACAGAGATAATACACACAGTGATGTCACGGTACAGGATAATACACACAGTGATGTCACAGTACAGAGATAATACACACAGTGATGTCACAGTACAGGATAATACACACAGTGATGTCACAGTACAGGATAATACACACAGTGATGTCACAGTACAGAGATAATACACACAGTGATGTCACGGTACAGAGATAATACACACAGTGATGTCACGGTACAGGATAATACACACAGTGATGTCACAGTACAGGATAATACACACAGTGATGTCACAGTACAGAGATAACACACACAGTGATGTCACAGTACAGGATAATACACACAGTGATGTCACAGTACAGAGATAATACACACAGTGATGTCACAGTACAGGATAATACACACAGTGATGTCACAGTACAGGATAATACACACAGTGATGTCACAGTACAGAGATAATACACACAGTGATGTCACAGTACAGAGATAATACACACAGTGATGTCACAGTACAGAGATAACACACACAGTGATGTCACAGTACAGGATAATACACACAGTGATGTCACAGTACAGAGATAATACACACAGTGATGTCACAGTACAGAGATAATACACACAGTGATGTCACAGTACAGGATAATACACACAGTGATGTCACAGTACAGAGATAATACACACAGTGATGTCACAGTACAGGATAATACACAGTGATGTCACAGTACAGGATAATACACACAGTGATGTCACAGTACAGAGATAATACACACAGTGATGTCACAGTACAGGGATAATACACACAGTGATGTCACAGTACAGAGATAATACACACAGTGATGTCACAGTACAGAGATAATACACACAGTGATGTCACGGTACAGGATAATACACACAGTGATGTCACGGTACAGAGATAATACACACAGTGATGTCACAGTACAGGATAATACACACAGTGATGTCACAGTACAGGATAATACACACAGTGATGTCACAGTACAGAGATAATACACACAGTGATGTCACGGTACAGAGATAATACACACAGTGATGTCACAGTACAGGATAATACACACAGTGATGTCACAGTACAGGATAATACACACAGTGATGTCACAGTACAGAGATAACACACACAGTGATGTCACAGTACAGGATAATACACACAGTGATGTCACAGTACAGAGATAATACACACAGTGATGTCACAGTACAGGATAATACACACAGTGATGTCACAGTACAGGATAATACACACAGTGATGTCACAGTACAGAGATAATACACACAGTGATGTCACAGTACAGAGATAATACACACAGTGATGTCACAGTACAGAGATAACACACACAGTGATGTCACAGTACAGGATAATACACACAGTGATGTCACAGTACAGAGATAATACACACAGTGATGTCACAGTACAGAGATAATACACACAGTGATGTCACAGTACAGGATAATACACACAGTGATGTCACAGTACAGAGATAATACACACAGTGATGTCACAGTACAGGATAATACACAGTGATGTCACAGTACAGGATAATACACACAGTGATGTCACAGTACAGAGATAATACACACAGTGATGTCACAGTACAGGGATAATACACACAGTGATGTCACAGTACAGAGATAATACACACAGTGATGTCACAGTACAGAGATAATACACACAGTGATGTCACGGTACAGGATAATACACACAGTGATGTCACAGTACAGAGATAATACACACAGTGATGTCACAGTACAGGATAATACACACAGTGATGTCACAGTACAGGATAATACACACAGTGATGTCACAGTACAGAGATAATACACACAGTGATGTCACGGTACAGAGATAATACACACAGTGATGTCACAGTACAGGATAATACACACAGTGATGTCACAGTACAGGATAATACACACAGTGATGTCACAGTACAGAGATAACACACACAGTGATGTCACAGTACAGGATAATACACACAGTGATGTCACAGTACAGAGATAATACACACAGTGATGTCACAGTACAGGATAATACACACAGTGATGTCACAGTACAGGATAATACACACAGTGATGTCACAGTACAGAGATAATACACACAGTGATGTCACAGTACAGAGATAACACACACAGTGATGTCACAGTACAGAGATAACACACACAGTGATGTCACAGTACAGGATAATACACACAGTGATGTCACAGTACAGAGATAATACACACAGTGATGTCACAGTACAGAGATAATACACACAGTGATGTCACAGTACAGGATAATACACACAGTGATGTCACAGTACAGAGATAATACACACAGTGATGTCACAGTACAGGATAATACACAGTGATGTCACAGTACAGGATAATACACACAGTGATGTCACAGTACAGAGATAATACACACAGTGATGTCACAGTACAGGATAATACACACAGTGATGTCACAGTACAGGATAATACACACAGTGATGTCACAGTACAGGATAATACACACAGTGATGTCACAGTACAGGATAATACACACAGTGATGTCACAGTACAGAGATAATACACACAGTGATGTCACAGTACAGAGATAATACACACAGTGATGTCACAGTACAGGATAATACACACAGTGATGTCACAGTACAGAGATAATACACACAGTGATGTCACAGTACAGGATAATACACACAGTGATGTCACAGTACAGAGATAATACACACAGTGATGTCACAGTACAGGATAATACACACAGTGATGTCACAGTACAGGATAATACACACAGTGATGTCACAGTACAGGATAATACACACAGTGATGTCACAGTACAGGATAATACACACAGTGATGTCACAGTACAGGATAATACACACAGTGATGTCACAGTACAGAGATAATACACACAGTGATGTCACAGTACAGGATAATACACACAGTGATGTCACAGTACAGAGATAATACACACAGTGATGTCACAGTACAGGATAATACACACAGTGATGTCACAGTACAGGATAATACACACAGTGATGTCACAGTACAGAGATAATACACACAGTGATGTCACAGTACAGATATAATACACACAGTGATGTCACAGTACAGGATAATACACACAGTGATGTCACGGTACAGGATAATACACACAGTGATGTCACAGTACAGGATAATACACACAGTGATGTCACAGTACAGAGATAATACACACAGTGATGTCACAGTACAGGATAATACACACAGTGATGTCACAGTACAGGATAATACACACAGTGATGTCACAGTACAGAGATAATACACACAGTGATGTCACAGTACAGATATAATACACACAGTGATGTCACAGTACAGGATAATACACACAGTGATGTCACAGTACAGGATAATACACACAGTGATGTCACAGTACAGGATAATACACACAGTGATGTCACAGTACAGAGATAATACACACAGTGATGTCACAGTACAGAGATAATACACACAGTGATGTCACAGTACATAGATAATACACACAGTGATGTCACAGTACAGGATAATACACACAGTGATGTCACAGTACAGAGATAATACACACAGTGATGTCACAGTACAGATATAATACACACAGTGATGTCACAGTACAGGATAATACACACAGTGATGTCACAGTACAGGATAATACACACAGTGATGTCACAGTACAGGATAATACACACAGTGATGTCACAGTACAGGATAATACACACAGTGATGTCACAGTACAGAGATAATACACACAGTGATGTCACAGTACAGGATAATACACACAGTGATGTCACAGTACAGGATAATACACACAGTGATGTCACGGTACAGAGATAATACACACAGTGATGTCACGGTACAGGATAATACACACAGTGATGTCACGGTACAGAGATAATACACACAGTGATGTCACAGTACAGGATAATACACACAGTGATGTCACAGTACAGATATAATACACACAGTGATGTCACGGTACAGAGATAATACACACAGTGATGTCACAGTACAGAGATAATACACACAGTGATGTCACAGTACAGAGATAATACACACAGTGATGTCACAGTACAGGATAATACACACAGCGATGTCACAGTACAGGATAATACACACAGTGATGTCACAGTACAGAGATAATACACACAGTGATGTCACAGTACAGGATAATACACACAGTGATGTCACAGTACAGGATAATACACACAGCGATGTCACAGTACAGGATAATACACACAGTGATGTCACAGTACAGGATAATACACACAGTGATGTCACAGTACAGAGATAATACACACAGTGATGTCACAGTACAGGATAATACACACAGTGATGTCACAGTACAGGATAATACACACAGTGATGTCACAGTACAGAGATAATACACACAGTGATGTCACAGTACAGGATAATACACACAGTGATGTCACAGTACAGAGATAATACACACAGTGATGTCACAGTACAGGATAATACACACAGTGATGTCACAGTACAGGATAATACACACAGCGATGTCACAGTACAGGATAATACACACAGTGATGTCACAGTACAGAGATAATACACACAGCGATGTCACAGTACAGAGATAATACACACAGCGATGTCACAGTACAGAGATAATACACACAGCGATGTCACAGTACAGAGATAATACACACAGTGATGTCACAGTACAGAGATAATACACACAGCGATGTCACAGTACAGAGATAATACACACAGCGATGTCACAGTACAGAGATAATACACACAGCGATGTCACAGTACAGAGATAATACACACAGTGATGTCACAGTACAGAGATAATACACACAGCGATGTCACAGTACAGGATAATACACACAGTGATGTCACAGTACAGGATAATACACACAGTGATGTCACAGTACAGAGATAATACACACAGTGATGTCACAGTACAGAGATAATACACACAGTGATGTCACAGGACAGAGATAATACACACAGCGATGTCACAGTACAGAGATAATACACACAGCGATGTCACAGTACAGAGATAATACACACAGTGATGTCACAGTACAGGGATAATACACACAGTGATGTCACAGTACAGAGATAATACACACAGTGATGTCACAGTACAGAGATAATACACACAGTGATGTCACAGTACAGGGATAATACACACAGTGATGTCACCGTACAGGATAATACACACAGTGATGTCACAGTACAGGATAATACACACAGTGATGTCACAGTACAGGATAATACACACAGTGATGTCACAGTACAGGATAATACACACAGTGATGTCACAGTACAGAGATAATACACACAGTGATGTCACAGTACAGGGATAATACACACAGTGATGTCACCGTACAGGATAATACACACAGTGATGTCACAGTACAGGATAATACACACAGTGATGTCACAGTACAGGATAATACACACAGTGATGTCACAGTACAGGATAATACACACAGTGATGTCACAGTACAGAGATAATACACACAGTGATGTCACAGTACAGAGATAATACACACAGTGATGTCACAGTACAGAGATAATACACACAGTGATGTCACAGTACAGGATAATACACACAGTGATGTCACAGTACAGGATAATACACACAGTGATGTCACAGTACAGGATAATACACACAGTGATGTCACAGTACAGGATAATACACACAGTGATGTCACAGTACAGGATAATACACACAGTGATGTCACAGTACAGGATAATACACACAGTGATGTCACAGTACAGGATAATACACACAGTGATGTCACAGTACAGAGATAATACACACAGTGATGTCACAGTACAGAGATAATACACACAGTGATGTCACAGTACAGAGATAGTGTTTCTGCTGGATTTTAGCTGTAGTTTGTTACATGGGACCTCAGTCTTATAAGTGGTGTTCAAATGTAATGGAAACCACTATGACCTTTTCTGACAACTACATAACATTTTGTGTTCACTCCATTTTACTCTGTTTGTGTCACAAGATTTACAAGATTCTGCGAGTGCAAAGAAAATATGTGGCGAGTGTTTGTGAGGAGGAAATCACAGACACAAGGTTTTGTTCCAAAGTGCAAAAGAGGAGGAGACTAAGAAAGGGAAAGCAAAGGGTTAGACTGAGAAGGATAACAGAAGTGGTGGGACCGTGAGCCTGAGAGAACACAGGGTGGAACTAGAGGAGAAAGGAGCACAAACCACGTAAGTCATTTTGGCGACTTTTTAGCAAATCGAACACTATTGTGCAGTTTTGCTAGAACTGAAGAGAAGAACAGGTCTGCACACAATGACAACAATGCAGTAAGTCTCACCATAAGAATGTTATGAGGGCTCCATACAAATAGTATTCATGCAGAAGTGCACATGTATGAGAAAGTCACCTGGGAATTGTCAGTGTTGCCAAGTTACAAGTCAGAACCATCTGCCCCAAATTTACAATACACATTGCACTATTTTGAGGATTTTAGAAATTTGTAAATGGTGGCAAACGCAATTATATATGCCAAGCACAACCTATGTATAAGACTAAGATATAGATCCGCTGGTTTCGATTGCTTTTGTGTCAGGAGCAATATTCTGCATAATTTGACACCTATATGTCTATGTATAGTGGAGCAACAAGAGAGTCTTGTGTTTTTCCACTTACATAACATGTGTATTCTAGTTTGCTCAGGACTATAAGTAGTTTTCATCACCCATGGTTGTTTAAAACCAAAACCAAAGACCCAATGACATAGTTAGGCATAGCGAGTGTCCCTACGCGGTGCAAACAGTGACATACCGTATAACAGCCTAGCATAGAGATAACTTAATATGTAGGAGTTTGGATGCAAAAAAACAACTGGTTCCATGTTTCAAGATTTTTTACTTTAACTAAGGTTCTGGTTCACATCTGCACCCTTGAAGAAATTGCCAATAGTCAGTAGAGAGAAACGTTCTGCATGGAGGACTTTTAGCTCCGCCGCTTTCAGTTTGAAAACAACAGACACCCAGTATTATGATCAATGGGGTCAGACAGTGTCTGTGTGTAGCTGCTGTTTTAGCAATCCGGCTCACCAACGTTCGGGCCCCCTGGCAGACCCAAATGATCACAACGCTAGTGTGAACCTTACATTAAGAAAATGTGAACAACTTTGGGGCGGTTTGAAGTGCAACAATTCTTAATGTGGATACTACCGTACTCATCTTCAGCCGCCTAGCTGGTGCAAGGGAAGTCTCCTTCTCTCCTGCAGGGTTTGTTGAGGTCTTGAGGAGACTGTATTCTTGGGACAGACTCTTCTGTATGTTCAACATGTACCAAGGGGCCGTTGTACCTCCTCTAGGTTAGACTGCCCTCTGGCTTCCAATACTTGGCCTTTCCTCAGTCTGTCTCCCCTGATGTGGGCCGGGCTTGTGTCCTCAAAGCGTTGTGACGCAAGCCCGCCTCAAGTGATGAGGAGCCCAGGAGAGGTAGGTAAAAGTGTTTTTTATGTTTGTATTCTCCCCTGGGTCTCTGACTATTATACTCTGGGGTCTGAAAAGACGCCAGAGTATAATAATTGTACATGAGTGGTCCATAATGGGGCATAATAGTATGTGCAGGGGCCACTATGGGACATAATACTGTGTACAGGGACCACTATGGGACATAATACTGTGTGCAGGGGCCACTATGGGACATAATACTGTTTGCAGGGGCCACTATGGGACATAATACTGTGTGCAGGGGCCACTATGGGACATAATACTGTGTGCAGGGGCCACTATGGGATATAATACTGTGTGCAGGGGCCACTATGGGACATAATACTGTGTGCAGGGGCCACTATGGGGGATAATACTGTGTGCAGGGGCCACTATGGGACATAATACTGTGTGCAGGGGCCACTATGGGACATAATACTGTGTGCAGGGGCCACTATGGGGCATAATACTGTGTGCAGGGGCCACTATGGGACATAATACTGTGTGCAGGGGCCACTATGGGACATAATACTGTGTGCAGGGGCCAC
Source organism: Leptodactylus fuscus (assembly GCF_031893055.1). Classification (NCBI taxonomy): domain Eukaryota; kingdom Metazoa; phylum Chordata; class Amphibia; order Anura; family Leptodactylidae; genus Leptodactylus; species Leptodactylus fuscus. The sequence continues at coordinate 243,919 of NW_027440693.1, read as the reverse complement.
TATGGGACATAATACTGTGTGCAGGGGCCACTATGGGACATAATACTGTGTGCAGGGGCCACTATGGGACATAATACTGTGTGCAGGGGCCACTATGGGACATAATACTGTGTGCAGGGGCCACTATGGGACATAATACTGTGTGCAGGGGCCACTATGGGACATAATACTGTGTGCAGGGGCCACTATGGGACACAATACTGTGTGCAGGGACCACTATGGGACATAATACTGTGTGCAGGGACCACTATGGGACATAATACTGTGTGCAGGGGCCACTATGGGACATAATACTGTGTGCAGGGGCCACTATGGGGCATAATACTGTGTGCAGGGGCCACTATAGGGCATAATACTGTGTGCAGGGGTCACTATGGGACATAATACTGTGTGCAGGGGCCACTATGGGACATAATACTGTGTGCAGGGGCCACTATGGGGGATAATACTGTGTGCAGGGGCCACTATGGGGGATAATACTGTGTGCAGGGGCCACTATGGGGCATAATACTGTGTGCAGGGGCCAGTATGGGGGATAATACTGTGTGCAGGGGCCACTATGGGACATAATACTGTGTGCAGGGGCCACTATGGGATATAATACTGTGTGCAGGGACCACTATGGGACATAATACTGTGTGCAGAGGCCACTATGGGACATAATACTGTGTGCAGGGGCCACTATGGGACATAATACTGTGTGCAGGGGCCACTATGGGACATAATACTGTGTGCAGGGGCCACTATGGGACATAATACTGTGTGCAGGGGCCACTATCGGGTATAATACTGTGTGCAGGGGCCACTATGGGGGATAATACTGTGTGCAGGGGCCACTATGGGACATAATACTGTGTGCAGGGGCCACTATGGGGGATAATACTATCAGTCAGTTGGGGTCTTCGGGAAGAGGGTTTTCGGTTGGAGGGGGGGGGGGACATGATAAATTTCTAGTTACGCCACTGAGTCAGCATTTTATCTCCTGACCACTCTGTCCTTCTCCGGCTCCCTCAGTTAATGGGACAGTCCTGGCATTGCCACCTAGTGAATCAGGGGTTCACACTCCACATTACACCCCAATACAACGACCCTCTCACACACACCGTGCAAACTATGATGTGTCATAGCACGCTGCCAACCACGGAGTCCCAAAACACTGACAGTGGTCATATCGCTGGCTATTCAAAGAGCTCAAGGATAATACAAAACACAATGCCCCAAACAGGCCAGTGATTCTATGAAATAAGCCAGTAAGGGTATGTTCACATTGCTGTCAGTCAAGTCCATTGTTCTGATCCACCATTGATCAAAGAAATGGTTTGAAAAGCTTCTGTCTTGTTTCTAACATTACAATGAATGGAGGTGGATCATCAGTCATTCTGTTGGCCTATCAATCCATTGCTGCGATCCTATGGTGTCTGAGAAGAACAGACTTGAATGACAGTAGAGTGAGCGTTACAGCCAGAAATCCTTGGTACACAGTGCCCACAGTGCCACGGTGCCCACCTAGCATACCATTTACAAAGCCCCCTATGTGGGGGCCACAGGCCAGTCTCAGGGCTCAAAACAATTGACACCCTAAATCCCCCATGCAATGTGAATCAGCACATCATAACAAACCAGTCTCAGAGCCCACATATACTGATTGCCATTGTGCCCATAGAACAATCCATTCCCTGAGCCCCATAGAGTGCAATCCACTGTTTATAGCGCCCACATGCAGACCACATACGGTATTTTAGGCTAATGTATCCTACAGAAATTGCCTGAGGCCAGGTTCACACCTGTCCATTGTTTGGGTTTGTGCGGGAATCTTAGACCCTATCCTATTAATATTATAAATGTGAAAGTTTGTGGGTTTGTGAGTTTGGATGTTCGGATGTTTGTTCCTCAATCACGGAAAAACCGCTCGACCGATTTGGCTGAAATTTTCCACAAACATAGTTAATACACCCGATTGCGCAATAGGCTACTTTTTGTCACAATAGCGCACATACGTTTGTGCCAGGACCCCCACAAAACCCAAACTCACACCACCATCTCTGCAATCTAACACACTTTGGACCATAGCAAGCCACAAAATTCCTATTGCCCTCTTCAGCCTCGCCCCTAACCCCACACAATCACATATACATAGACTTTACCACTTTGGCCCTCACCTTACCGATACTCCAGGAGGCGCTCTTTAACGCTCCGGAGCAGCCATGTTTGCCGACCCCCACCGCTCTGACAATCCGTGACACCGCCCACCCATGTCAATACCCCTAGGAGGTCTAATAAATGCAAAAAAAAAAGTTTATAAAAAGTAAAAAAAAAAAATAAAAAATAAAAAGGATTAAAAATTCAAATCACCCCCCTTTCCCTAGAACACATATAAAAGTAGTTAAATACTGTGAAACACATACATGTTAGGTATCCCCGCGTCCGAAATCGCCCGCTCTACAAAGATATACAAATATTTTTCCTGTTCGGTAAACGCCGTAGCGGGAAAAATGGTCAAAATTGCCAAACCGCCATTTTTTCACTGTTTTGATTCTGATAAAAAATTTAATAAAAAGTGATCAAAGCAATAACATTTCCCGAAAATGGTAGAACTACAAAGTACACCCTGTCCCGCAAAAAAAGACGCCCTATACATCCCTGTACATGCACGTATAAAAAAGTTACGGCTGTCGGAATATGGCGACTTTTCAAAAAATAATTTTTTAACACAGTTTGGGATTTTTTTAAGGGGTCAAAATGTAAATAAAACCATATAAATTTGGTATCCCCGGAATCATAACGAAGCACAGAATACAGGGGACATGTCATTTTGGTTGCACAGTGAACGCCGTAAAACCAAAGCCCGTAAGAAAGTCGCAGAACTGCATTTTTTCTTCAAATCCACCCCATTCAGAATTTTTTCCCTGCTTCCCAGTACATTATATAGAATAAATAATGGTGGCATCATGAAGAAAAATTTGTCCCAGGAAAAATTAAGACCTCATATGACTCTGGGAGCGGAGAAATAAAAAAGTTATGGGGTTTAGAAGGAGGGGAGTCAAAAACGAAAATCAAAAAATGCCATCGGCGGGAAAGGGTTAACTTCAAATACTTCTGTCCCAAAGTCACTGTGTAAAGTTTCTCACAACACCGTATATATAGCAGCTCAAATACAAAGTAACTGCAACACAAAAGTCTCACGTATTCTCTGAATTACAGCAAAAACAAGATACAAAGTTACATTTCATATCCCAGACCTTATACACAGTACGAAATCCTTACCCGCGCCTGTATATACCCACTGCTACAATCACCGCAGACCAAGTTGCGGGTAACAGCTAGTAGACCCTATACATGCAGGAATGTTCCCTCTGCCAATTTTCTGCAGTGGAATCTCCAATGGAGGCACAAATGTGAACCTAACAAGCCCTTTAGGTCGTCCAATACAGTGTTAAGTTTCTCTGTGTAAAGATAGACAGTTTTATGATGCCATTGTGACATCGTACTATTGGCATTGGTGACTTAACTCTCAAATCCTGAACTTGATTCAAACGTGACCAAAGGATCTAAAGAGAAACCTCTATGAGACAACCACCCAAAATTTCCTGAAGAGATGGTCTACTAAAGAGAAAGAAGATGGATAATGGGAAAACTGAAATTCTCTCCCAAAAACTGGTCTGGGCAATGGGTTGGACTTCTCATAGAGGTGGTCTTTTGGAGAGGTTTCACCAGCATCCATATTTGTGATGATCGCCATGTCCCGTAACAGATCTCTGAGCGACAATCTCTTCTTATCACAGCTGGGGGCCCAGTGAACCCTTCCAGACCTGTCTTCAGTATAGATCTATTACAGTTTGCTGTAGGCAGCCTGTAATAGAATTCTATGGATTAGCATTGCAGTATATTGTAAAAGTCATCAATTCCCCTAGGAGGTCTCAAAATAAAAAAAATAAAAAAAAATGAAAAGGTTTTAAAAAAATGTAAACTGGTGCAAATGGAGTTTTTTTTAAATCTAATTCCACCCCATTCAGAATTTATTTTCAGCTTCCCTGCACAGAATATTAAATGGTTACCAGTATGAAGTACAATTTTTCCAGCAAAATGGAATCCTTCATACAGCTCTGTGACCGAAAAAAATAAAAAAGTTATGGCCTTTGGGACTAAAAATCCAACAAAAAACAATAAAGAGCTGCAGTGGGAAGGGGTTAATAATTCTGTGGCGGTCACACTGACGTGATGCTCTTTTCTCCTTATGATGATACCTTTGTATTTCTACACTAGAGATGAGCAAGTACTATTCGAAACGGCAGTTCAAATAGCATGCACCCATAGGAATGAATGGACGCACGTCCTGCCGCTTAACCCCCCGCGTGCCGGCCAGCTCCATTCACTGCTATGGGTGTGTGAAACTGCCATTTCAAATAGTACTCGCTCATCTCTATTCTACACTACAGCAATACATCAATGTAACCAATGAGGAACATCCAATGTGCTGCGCAGGCGGCTGTGACGTAGGGACTATGGAGCTGCTCCTTACAGGGACTAAACTGCCATTCACAATATCGATCACATTAGGATTAATGGGTGTAATAGACAAACAGAACTCAATGCATTATATTACAGCTTATATGATATATAAAGTACATTTTATGTGACGTACTTTTCTTTCTGCAGCATTTCAATACACGTGGCCTTAACTTACCGTGGTTTTCTAAGGGAAATTCTGATATGGCATGTTAAATGGTCACTAATACTTCAGGTAACTTAGTCTAATTTCATAGAGCAATAGGATCAAAGTGAAATACACCTTAATTAGAAATGTGGCTGCTTTCTGCCTGAAAAATCTCTCTAAAGTTCCTCCCACTAGGTGTTTCCCTTCTAGCTAATTTGCAGTTCACTCCCTGCTGCTAGGCAAGATTTGTCCATAGATACATGATATAATTATGACGGGATCACAGCGTGTGGAGATGAACCTACTTTTCTCTGATCACACGGTTAATGCAGAAAGGAGGGGTTGATTTTCCTCAGTCTCCACATAAACGTCTGCAAACAACGGAGAACTCTGAAACTCTCACAACTTATAGTATAAGAAAAGTCAACCAATGTACTTGTATCTACTTCTGGGCTCCTTGTGTGTTTGCAGATTATTCAAAGAGAGCAAGCAGCTTACCTGACTGTGCTCATAGATTGTTTCCTATTTTAGCTGCTTGCCTTCATGTATTTGCAATTCAGTGTTCCTAGGTCTCCTATATTATGCTCAATTGGGCTTTTCTTGGCTATTTGTTTGCTATTGTACAGTTACTCCTGGCAGTATGGCAGAATAGTTTCAGTAATTGGTAGGGGGAGGGGCAGACCGCTCTTTATTGTACACACCCTCAGTCTTCCCCCATAGGAAGGACCGCAAGACCCTGCAAATATTTCAACTTTTTATGAAAGCTCAGATACCCTTTAAGAACTAGCCGTTGTGCTGTAGATACTGTAACAATGGGCAGCACAATCATACACAAGGGCATGTTTCCAAGAGTGGTGTTCAGGACTCTCCGAGAACATCTCCAAGTACTCCAAATCAGAGAGTTCAGGGGTATCTGACAGTAACGTCTTCCCCCCTCCCCATTCAGTACACATACACCACTATAGAGAGGTTTGGCTCAATGACTGTTGGTTCGATAGCTATCTTACGTGTATGGCCAGTGTTAGATATGTTCTTGGACAGTTAGCTGATCTAGGTGAGGTTCCAGGTTATGCAGGGAGACAAACCTGGAGATAATATCGCCAGTCTATATATAAAGGATATTAACCAATGAATAGTGGAATAATACAAAGTGAGTAATTGATGTTTACCACGTAAGCGCTAGTTCACACACAAGTAGGCGTGTGCATATTCCGTCACGGCTGCTGTGACGGGAAGCCGGTGCAGTGCACACCATCCCGTCGCGGCTTTCCAAATGAATGGGCCTAGTCCGGAGGGTTCTGTCGCGAAGCGGACACAGCGGCTGATTCAGCCATGGAGTCCGCCTGAAGAAAGGGCAGCTCATTTCCTAGTGGGAAAAAAAGAACACTAGCGATCTATAGAGACCACCATTGTGAGGGGGCAGATTATTACGTGGATTCCATGCCAAAATCTGTCCCCTCTTGCCCCGTGTGAACTAGCCCTAAGACTCTTCATTGTGAATATCATCTCTTGTGTATTCCTCTAAATTCCCTGCTAATGCCCGAGCTCTTTCAATAAATTAGTAGATTTCACAACCAATATTTGGGAATTAACATTCATTGTTGCTTAGCAACACTATTCACTTATGGTTCCCTAGAGAAACAAAGAATCCATACAGGATCATTACTGCTATACCTGAGGGGTCAAATGTCACATGGATAGTCAGTGCAATGGAGGAATATAGATGGCTATACCTGAGGGGTCAAATGTCACATGGATAGTCAGTGCAATGGAGCAATATAGATGGCTATACCTGAGGGGTCAAATGTCACATGGATAGTCAGTGCAATGGAGGAATATAGATGGCTATACCTGAGGGGTCAAATGTCACATGGATAGTCAGTGCAATGGAGCAATATAGATGGCTATACCTGAGGGGTCAAATGTCACATGGATAGTCAGTGCAATGGAGGAATATAGATGGCTATACCTGAGGGGTCAAATGTCACATGGATAGTCAGTGCAATGGAGGAATATAGATGGCTATACCTGAGGGGTCAAATGTCACATGGATAGTCAGTGCAATGGAGGAATATAGATGGCTATACCTGAGGGGTCAAATGTCACATGGATAGTCAGTGCAATGGAGGAATATAGATGGCTATACCTGAGGGGTCAAATGTCACATGGATAGTCAGTGCAATGGAGCAATATAGATGGCTATACCTGAGGGGTCAAATGTCACATGGATAGTCAGTGCAATGGAGGAATATAGATGGCTATATCTGAGGGGTCAAATGTCACATGGATAGTCAGTGCAATGGAGCAATATAGATGGCTATACCTGAGGGGTCAAATGTCACATGGATAGTCAGTGCAATGGAGGAATATAGATGGCTATATCTGAGGGGTCAAATGTCACATGGATAGTCAGTGCAATGGAGGAATATAGATGGCTATACCTGAGGGGTCAAATGTCACATGGATAGTCAGTGCAATGGAGGAATATAGATGGCTATACCTGAGGGGTCAAATGTCACATGGATAGTCAGTGCAATGGAGCAATATAGATGGCTATACCTGAGGGGTCAAATGTCACATGGATAGTCAGTGCAATGGAGCAATATAGATGGCTATACCTGAGGGGTCAAATGTCACATGGATAGTCAGTGCAATGGAGGAATATAGATGGCTATACCTGAGGGGTCAAATGTCACATGGATAGTCAGTGCAATGGAATATAGATGGCTATACCTGAGGGGTCAAATGTCACATGGATAGTCAGTGCAATGGAGGAATATAGATGGCTATACCTGAGGGGTCAAATGTCACATGGATAGTCAGTGCAATGGAATATAGATGGCTATACCTGAGGGGTCAAATGTCACATAGATAGTCAGTGCAATGGAATATAGATGGCTATACCTGAGGGGTCAAATGTCACATGGATAGTCAGTGCAATGGAGGAATATAGATGGCTATACCTGAGGGGTCAAATGTCACATGGATAGTCAGTGCAATGGAGGAATATAGATGGCTATACCTGAGGGGTCAAATGTCACATGGATAGTCAGTGCAATGGAGGAATATAGATGGCTATACCTGAGGGGTCAAATGTCACATGGATAGTCAGTGCAATGGAGGAATATAGATGGCTATACCTGAGGGGTCAAATGTCACATGGAATAGTCAGTGCAATGGAGGAATATAGATGGCTATACCTGAGGGGTCAAATGTCACATGGATAGTCAGTGCAATGGAGGAATATAGATGGCTATACCTGAGGGGTCAAATGTCACATGGATAGTCAGTGCAATGGAGCAATATAGATGGCTATACCTGAGGGGTCAAATGTCACATGGATAGTCAGTGCAATGGAGGAATATAGATGGCTATACCTGAGGGGTCAAATGTCACATGGATAGTCAGTGCAATGGAGGAATATAGATGGCTATATCTGAGGGGTCAAATGTCACATGGATAGTCAGTGCAATGGAGGAATATAGATGGCTATACCTGAGGGGTCAAATGTCACATGGATAGTCAGTGCAATGGAGGAATATAGATGGCTATACCTGAGGGGTCAAATGTCACATGGATAGTCAGTGCAATGGAGGAATATAGATGGCTATACCTGAGGGGTCAAATGTCACATGGATAGTCAGTGCAATGGAGGAATATAGATGGCTATACCTGAGGGGTCAAATGTCACATGGATAGTCAGTGCAATGGAGGAATATAGATGGCTATACCTGAGGGGTCAAATGTCACATGGATAGTCAGTGCAATGGAGGAATATAGATGGCTATACCTGAGGGGTCAAATGTCACATGGATAGTCAGTGCAATGGAGGAATATAGATGGCTATACCTGAGGGGTCAAATGTCACATGGATAGTCAGTGCAATGGAGGAATATAGATGGCTATACCTGAGGGGTCAAATGTCACATGGATAGTCAGTGCAATGGAGGAATATAGATGGCTATACCTGAGGGGTCAAATGTCACATGGATAGTCAGTGCAATGGAGGAATATAGATGGCTATATCTGAGGGGTCAAATGTCACATGGATAGTCAGTGCAATGGAGCAATATAGATGGCTATACCTGAGGGGTCAAATGTCACATGGATAGTCAGTGCAATGGAGGAATATAGATGGCTATACCTGAGGGGTCAAATGTCACATGGATAGTCAGTGCAATGGAGGAATATAGATGGCTATACCCGAGGGGTCAAATGTCACATGGATAGTCAGTGCAATGGAGGAATATAGATGGCTATACCTGAGGGGTCAAATGTCACATGGATAGTCAGTGCAATGGAGGAATATAGATGGCTATACCTGAGGGGTCAAATGTCACATGGATAGTCAGTGCAATGGAATATAGATGGCTATACCTGAGGGGTCAAATGTCACATGGATAGTCAGTGCAATGGAGGAATATAGATGGCTATACCTGAGGGGTCAAATGTCACATGGATAGTCAGTGCAATGGAGCAATATAGATGGCTATACCTGAGGGGTCAAATGTCACATGGATAGTCAGTGCAATGGAGGAATATAGATGGCTATACCTGAGGGGTCAAATGTCACATGGATAGTCAGTGCAATGGAGCAATATAGATGGCTATACCTGAGGGGTCAAATGTCACATGGATAGTCAGTGCAATGGAGCAATATAGATGGCTATACCTGAGGGGTCAAATGTCACATAGATAGTCAGTGCAATGGAGGAATATAGATGGCTATACCTGAGGGGTCAAATGTCACATGGATAGTCAGTGCAATGGAGCAATATAGATGGCTATACCTGAGGGGTCAAATGTCACATGGATAGTCAGTGCAATGGAGGAATATAGATGGCTATACCTGAGGGGTCAAATGTCACATGGATAGTCAGTGCAATGGAGGAATATAGATGGCTATATCTGAGGGGTCAAATGTCACATGGATAGTCAGTGCAATGGAGGAATATAGATGGCTATACCTGAGGGGTCAAATGTCACATGGATAGTCAGTGCAATGGAGGAATATAGATGGCTATACCTGAGGGGTCAAATGTCACATGGATAGTCAGTGCAATGGAGGAATATAGATGGCTATACCTGAGGGGTCAAATGTCACATGGATAGTCAGTGCAATGGAGGAATATAGATGGCTATACCTGAGGGGTCAAATGTCACATGGATAGTCAGTGCAATGGAGGAATATAGATGGCTATACCTGAGGGGTCAAATGTCACATGGATAGTCAGTGCAATGGAGGAATATAGATGGCTATACCTGAGGGGTCAAATGTCACATGGATAGTCAGTGCAATGGAATATAGATGGCTATACCTGAGGGGTCAAATGTCACATGGATAGTCAGTGCAATGGAGGAATATAGATGGCTATACCTGAGGGGTCAAATGTCACATGGATAGTCAGTGCAATGGAGGAATATAGATGGCTATACCTGAGGGGTCAAATGTCACATGGATAGTCAGTGCAATGGAGGAATATAGATGGCTATATCTGAGGGGTCAAATGTCACATGGATAGTCAGTGCAATGGAATATAGATGGCTATACCTGAGGGGTCAAATGTCACATGGATAGTCAGTGCAATGGAGGAATATAGATGGCTATACCTGAGGGGTCAAATGTCACATGGATAGTCAGTGCAATGGAGGAATATAGATGGCTATACCCGAGGGGTCAAATGTCACATGGATAGTCAGTGCAATGGAGGAATATAGATGGCTATACCCGAGGGGTCAAATGTCACATGGATAGTCAGTGCAATGGAGGAATATAGATGGCTATACCTGAGGGGTCAAATGTCACATGGATAGTCAGTGCAATGGAGGAATATAGATGGCTATACCTGAGGGGTCAAATGTCACATGGATAGTCAGTGCAATGGAATATAGATGGCTATACCTGAGGGGTCAAATGTCACATGGATAGTCAGTGCAATGGAGGAATATAGATGGCTATACCTGAGGGGTCAAATGTCACATGGATAGTCAGTGCAATGGAGCAATATAGATGGCTATACCTGAGGGGTCAAATGTCACATGGATAGTCAGTGCAATGGAGGAATATAGATGGCTATACCTGAGGGGTCAAATGTCACATGGATAGTCAGTGCAATGGAGCAATATAGATGGCTATACCTGAGGGGTCAAATGTCACATGGATAGTCAGTGCAATGGAGGAATATAGATGGCTATACCTGAGGGGCCAAATGTCACATGGATAGTCAGTGCAATGGAGGAATATAGATGGCTATACCCGAGGGGTCAAATGTCACATGGATAGTCAGTGCAATGGAGGAATATAGATGGCTATACCTGAGGGGTCAAATGTCACATCGATAGTCAGTGCAATGGAATATAGATGGCTATACCTGAGGGGTCAAATGTCACATGGATAGTCAGTGCAATGGAATATAGATGGCTATACCTGAGGGGTCAAATGTCACATGGATAGTCAGTGCAATGGAGCAATATAGATGGCTATATCTGAGGGGTCAAATGTCACATGGATAGTCAGTGCAATGGAGGAATATAGATGGCTATACCTGAGGGGTCAAATGTCACATGGATAGTCAGTGCAATGGAGGAATATAGATGGCTATACCTGAGGGGTCAAATGTCACATGGATAGTCAGTGCAATGGAGCAATATAGATGGCTATACCTGAGGGGTCAAATGTCACATGGATAGTCAGTGCAATGGAGGAATATAGATGGCTATACCTGAGGGGTCAAATGTCACATGGATAGTCAGTGCAATGGAATATAGATGGCTATACCTGAGGGGTCAAATGTCACATGGATAGTCAGTGCAATGGAGGAATATAGATGGCTATACCTGAGGGGTCAAATGTCACATGGATAGTCAGTGCAATGGAGGAATATAGATGGCTATACCTGAGGGGTCAAATGTCACATGGATAGTCAGTGCAATGGAGGAATATAGATGGCTATATCTGAGGGGTCAAATGTCACATGGATAGTCAGTGCAATGGAGGAATATAGATGGCTATACCTGAGGGGTCAAATGTCACATGGATAGTCAGTGCAATGGAATATAGATGGCTATACCTGAGGGGTCAAATGTCACATGGATAGTCAGTGCAATGGAGGAATATAGATGGCTATACCTGAGGGGTCAAATGTCACATGGATAGTCAGTGCAATGGAGGAATATAGATGGCTATACCTGAGGGGTCAAATGTCACATGGATAGTCAGTGCAATGGAGGAATATAGATGGCTATACCTGAGGGGTCAAATGTCACATGGATAGTCAGTGCAATGGAGGAATATAGATGGCTATACCTGAGGGGTCAAATGTCACATGGATAGTCAGTGCAATGGAATATAGATGGCTATACCTGAGGGGTCAAATGTCACATGGATAGTCAGTGCAATGGAGGAATATAGATGGCTATACCTGAGGGGTCAAATGTCACATGGATAGTCAGTGCAATGGAATATAGATGGCTATACCTGAGGGGTCAAATGTCACATAGATAGTCAGTGCAATGGAATATAGATGGCTATATCTGAGGGGTCAAATGTCACATGGATAGTCAGTGCAATGGAGGAATATAGATGGCTATACCTGAGGGGTCAAATGTCACATGGATAGTCAGTGCAATGGAATATAGATGGCTATACCTGAGGGGTCAAATGTCACATGGATAGTCAGTGCAATGGAATATAGATGGCTATACCTGAGGGGTCAAATGTCACATGGATAGTCAGTGCAATGGAGGAATATAGATGGCTATACCTGAGGGGTCAAATGTCACATGGATAGTCAGTGCAATGGAGGAATATAGATGGCTATACCTGAGGGGTCAAATGTCACATGGATAGTCAGTGCAATGGAGGAATATAGATGGCTATACCTGAGGGGTCAAATGTCACATGGATAGTCAGTGCAATGGAGGAATATAGATGGCTATACCTGAGGGGTCAAATGTCACATGGATAGTCAGTGCAATGGAGGAATATAGATGGCTATACCTGAGGGGTCAAATGTCACATGGATAGTCAGTGCAATGGAGGAATATAGATGGCTATACCTGAGGGGTCAAATGTCACATGGATAGTCAGTGCAATGGAGGAATATAGATGGCTATACCTGAGGGGTCAAATGTCACATGGATAGTCAGTGCAATGGAGGAATATAGATGGCTATACCTGAGGGGTCAAATGTCACATGGATAGTCAGTGCAATGGAGGAATATAGATGGCTATACCTGAGGGGTCAAATGTCACATGGATAGTCAGTGCAATGGAGGAATATAGATGGCTATACCTGAGGGGTCAAATGTCACATGGATAGTCAGTGCAATGGAATATAGATGGCTATACCTGAGGGGTCAAATGTCACATGGATAGTCAGTGCAATGGAGGAATATAGATGGCTATACCTGAGGGGTCAAATGTCACATGGATAGTCAGTGCAATGGAGGAATATAGATGGCTATACCTGAGGGGTCAAATGTCACATGGATAGTCAGTGCAATGGAGGAATATAGATGGCTATACCTGAGGGGTCAAATGTCACATGGATAGTCAGTGCAATGGGAATATAGATGGCTATACCTGAGGGGTCAAATGTCACATGGATAGTCAGTGCAATGGAGGAATATAGATGGCTATACCTGAGGGGTCAAATGTCACATGGATAGTCAGTGCAATGGAGGAATATAGATGGCTATACCTGAGGGGTCAAATGTCACATGGATAGTCAGTGCAATGGAGAATATAGATGGCTATACCTGAGGGGTCAAATGTCACATGGATAGTCAGTGCAATGGAGGAATATAGATGGCTATACCTGAGGGGTCAAATGTCACATGGATAGTCAGTGCAATGGAGGAATATAGATGGCTATACCTGAGGGGTCAAATGTCACATGGATAGTCAGTGCAATGGAGGAATATAGATGGCTATACCTGAGGGGTCAAATGTCACATGGATAGTCAGTGCAATGGAGGAATATAGATGGCTATACCTGAGGGGTCAAATGTCACATGGATAGTCAGTGCAATGGAGGAATATAGATGGCTATACCTGAGGGGTCAAATGTCACATGGATAGTCAGTGCAATGGAGGAATATAGATGGCTATACCTGAGGGGTCAAATGTCACATGGATAGTCAGTGCAATGGAATATAGATGGCTATATCTGAGGGGTCAAATGTCACATGGATAGTCAGTGCAATGGAGGAATATAGATGGCTATACCTGAGGGGTCAAATGTCACATGGATAGTCAGTGCAATGGAATATAGATGGCTATACCTGAGGGGTCAAATGTCACATAGATAACAGTGCAATGGAGGAATATAGATGGCTATACCTGAGGGGTCAAATGTCACATGGATAGTCAGTGCAATGGAGGAATATAGATGGCTATACCTGAGGGGTCAAATGTCACATGGATAGTCAGTGCAATGGAGGAATATAGATGGCTATACCTGAGGGGTCAAATGTCACATGGATAGTCAGTGCAATGGAGGAATATAGATGGCTATACCTGAGGGGTCAAATGTCACATGGATAGTCAGTGCAATGGAGGAATATAGATGGCTATACCTGAGGGGTCAAATGTCACATGGATAGTCAGTGCAATGGAGGAATATAGATGGCTATACCTGAGGGGTCAAATGTCACATGGATAGTCAGTGCAATGGAGGAATATAGATGGCTATACCTGAGGGGTCAAATGTCACATGGATAGTCAGTGCAATGGAGGAATATAGATGGCTATACCTGAGGGGTCAAATGTCACATGGATAGTCAGTGCAATGGAGGAATATAGATGGCTATACCTGAGGGGTCAAATGTCACATGGATAGTCAGTGCAATGGAGGAATATAGATGGCTATACCTGAGGGGTCAAATGTCACATGGATAGTCAGTGCAATGGAGGAATATAGATGGCTATACCTGAGGGGTCAAATGTCACATGGATAGTCAGTGCAATGGAGGAATATAGATGGCTATACCTGAGGGGTCAAATGTCACATGGATAGTCAGTGCAATGGAGGAATATAGATGGCTATACCTGAGGGGTCAAATGTCACATGGATAGTCAGTGCAATGAGGAATATAGATGGCTATACCTGAGGGGTCAAATGTCACATGGATAGTCAGTGCAATGGAGATATAGATGGCTATACCTGAGGGGTCAAATGTCACATGGATAGTCAGTGCAATGGAGGAATATAGATGGCTATACCTGAGGGGTCAAATGTCACATGGATAGTCAGTGCAATGGAGGAATATAGATGGCTATACCTGAGGGGTCAAATGTCACATGGATAGTCAGTGCAATGGAGGAATATAGATGGCTATACCTGAGGGGTCAAATGTCACATGGATAGTCAGTGCAATGGAGGAATATAGATGGCTATACCTGAGGGGTCAAATGTCACATGGATAGTCAGTGCAATGGAGGAATATAGATGGCTATACCTGAGGGGTCAAATGTCACATGGATAGTCAGTGCAATGGAGGAATATAGATGGCTATACCTGAGGGGTCAAATGTCACATGGATAGTCAGTGCAATGGAGCAATATAGATGGCTATACCTGAGGGGTCAAATGTCACATGGATAGTCAGTGCAATGGAGGAATATAGATGGCTATACCTGAGGGGTCAAATGTCACATGGATAGTCAGTGCAATGGAGGAATATAGATGGCTATACCTGAGGGGTCAAATGTCACATGGATAGTCAGTGCAATGGAGGAATATAGATGGCTATACCTGAGGGGTCAAATGTCACATGGATAGTCAGTGCAATGGAGGAATATAGATGGCTATACCTGAGGGGTCAAATGTCACATGGATAGTCAGTGCAATGGAGGAATATAGATGGCTATACCTGAGGGGTCAAATGTCACATGGATAGTCAGTGCAATGGAGGAATATAGATGGCTATACCTGAGGGGTCAAATGTCACATGGATAGTCAGTGCAATGGAGGAATATAGATGGCTATACCTGAGGGGTCAAATGTCACATGGATAGTCAGTGCAATGGAGCAATATAGATGGCTATACCTGAGGGGTCAAATGTCACATGGATAGTCAGTGCAATGGAGGAATATAGATGGCTATACCTGAGGGGTCAAATGTCACATGGATAGTCAGTGCAATGGAGGCAATATAGATGGCTATACCTGAGGGGTCAAATGTCACATGGATAGTCAGTGCAATGGAGCAATATAGATGGCTATACCTGAGGGGTCAAATGTCACATGGATAGTCAGTGCAATGGAGGAATATAGATGGCTATACCTGAGGGGTCAAATGTCACATGGATAGTCAGTGCAATGGAGGAATATAGATGGCTATACCTGAGGGGTCAAATGTCACATGGATAGTCAGTGCAATGGAGGAATATAGATGGCTATACCTGAGGGGTCAAATGTCACATGGATAGTCAGTGCAATGGAGCAATATAGATGGCTATACCTGAGGGGTCAAATGTCACATGGATAGTCAGTGCAATGGAGGAATATAGATGGCTATACCTGAGGGGTCAAATGTCACATGGATAGTCAGTGCAATGGAGGAATATAGATGGCTATACCTGAGGGGTCAAATGTCACATGGATAGTCAGTGCAATGGAGCAATATAGATGGCTATACCTGAGGGGTCAAATGTCACATGGATAGTCAGTGCAATGGAGGAATATAGATGGCTATACCCGAGGGGTCAAATGTCACATGGATAGTCAGTGCAATGGAGCAATATAGATGGCTATACCTGAGGGGTCAAATGTCACATGGATAGTCAGTGCAATGGAGGAATATAGATGGCTATACCTGAGGGGTCAAATGTCACATGGATAGTCAGTGCAATGGAGCAATATAGATGGCTATACCTGAGGGGTCAAATGTCACATGGATAGTCAGTGCAATGGAGCAATATAGATGGCTATACCTGAGGGGCCAAATGTCACATGGATAGTCAGTGCAATGGAGGAATATAGATGGCTATACCTGAGGGGTCAAATGTCACATGGATAGTCAGTGCAATGGAGGAATATAGATGGCTATACCTGAGGGGTCAAATGTCACATGGATAGTCAGTGCAATGGAATATAGATGGCTATACCTGAGGGGTCAAATGTCACATAGATAGTCAGTGCAATGGAATATAGATGGCTATACCTGAGGGGTCAAATGTCACATGGATAGTCAGTGCAATGGAGGAATATAGATGGCTATACCTGAGGGGTCAAATGTCACATGGATAGTCAGTGCAATGGAGGAATATAGATGGCTATACCTGAGGGGTCAAATGTCACATGGATAGTCAGTGCAATGGAGGAATATAGATGGCTATACCTGAGGGGTCAAATGTCACATGGATAGTCAGTGCAATGGAGGAATATAGATGGCTATACCTGAGGGGTCAAATGTCACATGGATAGTCAGTGCAATGGAGGAATATAGATGGCTATACCTGAGGGGTCAAATGTCACATGGATAGTCAGTGCAATGGAATATAGATGGCTATATCTGAGGGGTCAAATGTCACATGGATAGTCAGTGCAATGGAGGAATATAGATGGCTATACCTGAGGGGTCAAATGTCACATGGATAGTCAGTGCAATGGAGGAATATAGATGGCTATACCTGAGGGGTCAAATGTCACATGGATAGTCAGTGCAATGGAATATAGATGGCTATACCTGAGGGGTCAAATGTCACATGGATAGTCAGTGCAATGGAATATAGATGGCTATACCTGAGGGGTCAAATGTCACATGGATAGTCAGTGCAATGGAGGAATATAGATGGCTATACCTGAGGGGTCAAATGTCACATGGATAGTCAGTGCAATGGAGGAATATAGATGGCTATACCTGAGGGGTCAAATGTCACATAGATAGTCAGTGCAATGGAGGAATATAGATGGCTATACCTGAGGGGTCAAATGTCACATGGATAGTCAGTGCAATGGAGGAATATAGATGGCTATACCTGAGGGGTCAAATGTCACATGGATAGTCAGTGCAATGGAGGAATATAGATGGCTATACCTGAGGGGTCAAATGTCACATGGATAGTCAGTGCAATGGAGGAATATAGATGGCTATACCTGAGGGGTCAAATGTCACATGGATAGTCAGTGCAATGGAGGAATATAGATGGCTATACCTGAGGGGTCAAATGTCACATGGATAGTCAGTGCAATGGAATATAGATGGCTATATCTGAGGGGTCAAATGTCACATGGATAGTCAGTGCAATGGAGGAATATAGATGGCTATACCTGAGGGGTCAAATGTCACATGGATAGTCAGTGCAATGGAGGAATATAGATGGCTATACCTGAGGGGTCAAATGTCACATGGATAGTCAGTGCAATGGAGGAATATAGATGGCTATACCCGAGGGGTCAAATGTCACATGGATAGTCAGTGCAATGGAGGAATATAGATGGCTATACCTGAGGGGTCAAATGTCACATGGATAGTCAGTGCAATGGAGGAATATAGATGGCTATACCTGAGGGGTCAAATGTCACATGGATAGTCAGTGCAATGGAGCAATATAGATGGCTATACCTGAGGGGTCAAATGTCACATGGATAGTCAGTGCAATGGAATATAGATGGCTATACCTGAGGGGTCAAATGTCACATAGATAGTCAGTGCAATGGAATATAGATGGCTATACCTGAGGGGTCAAATGTCACATGGATAGTCAGTGCAATGGAGGAATATAGATGGCTATACCTGAGGGGTCAAATGTCACATGGATAGTCAGTGCAATGGAGGAATATAGATGGCTATACCTGAGGGGTCAAATGTCACATGGATAGTCAGTGCAATGGAGGAATATAGATGGCTATACCTGAGGGGTCAAATGTCACATGGATAGTCAGTGCAATGGAGGAATATAGATGGCTATACCTGAGGGGTCAAATGTCACATGGATAGTCAGTGCAATGGAGGAATATAGATGGCTATACCTGAGGGGTCAAATGTCACATGGATAGTCAGTGCAATGGAATATAGATGGCTATATCTGAGGGGTCAAATGTCACATGGATAGTCAGTGCAATGGAGGAATATAGATGGCTATACCTGAGGGGTCAAATGTCACATGGATAGTCAGTGCAATGGAGGAATATAGATGGCTATACCTGAGGGGTCAAATGTCACATGGATAGTCAGTGCAATGGAATATAGATGGCTATACCTGAGGGGTCAAATGTCACATGGATAGTCAGTGCAATGGAATATAGATGGCTATACCTGAGGGGTCAAATGTCACATGGATAGTCAGTGCAATGGAGGAATATAGATGGCTATACCTGAGGGGTCAAATGTCACATGGATAGTCAGTGCAATGGAGGAATATAGATGGCTATACCTGAGGGGTCAAATGTCACATAGATAGTCAGTGCAATGGAGGAATATAGATGGCTATACCTGAGGGGTCAAATGTCACATGGATAGTCAGTGCAATGGAGGAATATAGATGGCTATACCTGAGGGGTCAAATGTCACATGGATAGTCAGTGCAATGGAGGAATATAGATGGCTATACCTGAGGGGTCAAATGTCACATGGATAGTCAGTGCAATGGAGGAATATAGATGGCTATACCTGAGGGGTCAAATGTCACATGGATAGTCAGTGCAATGGAGGAATATAGATGGCTATACCTGAGGGGTCAAATGTCACATGGATAGTCAGTGCAATGGAGGAATATAGATGGCTATATCTGAGGGGTCAAATGTCACATGGATAGTCAGTGCAATGGAGCAATATAGATGGCTATACCTGAGGGGTCAAATGTCACATGGATAGTCAGTGCAATGGAGGAATATAGATGGCTATACCTGAGGGGTCAAATGTCACATGGATAGTCAGTGCAATGGAGGAATATAGATGGCTATATCTGAGGGGTCAAATGTCACATGGATAGTCAGTGCAATGGAGGAATATAGATGGCTATACCTGAGGGGTCAAATGTCACATGGATAGTCAGTGCAATGGAGGAATATAGATGGCTATACCTGAGGGGTCAAATGTCACATGGATAGTCAGTGCAATGGAGGAATATAGATGGCTATACCCGAGGGGTCAAATGTCACATGGATAGTCAGTGCAATGGAGGAATATAGATGGCTATACCTGAGGGGTCAAATGTCACATGGATAGTCAGTGCAATGGAATATAGATGGCTATACCTGAGGGGTCAAATGTCACATGGATAGTCAGTGCAATGGAGGAATATAGATGGCTATACCTGAGGGGTCAAATGTCACATGGATAGTCAGTGCAATGGAGGAATATAGATGGCTATACCTGAGGGGTCAAATGTCACATGGATAGTCAGTGCAATGGAGGAATATAGATGGCTATACCTGAGGGGTCAAATGTCACATGGATAGTCAGTGCAATGGAGGAATATAGATGGCTATACCTGAGGGGTCAAATGTCACATGGATAGTCAGTGCAATGGAGGAATATAGATGGCTATATCTGAGGGGTCAAATGTCACATGGATAGTCAGTGCAATGGAGGAATATAGATGGCTATATCTGAAGTGTGGTCAGGCTTCGCCAGTCGGATATGGCTAGTAAATGGATAAGGCAGCCATACAGTAACTAAAGTCTTGGTGGTTACGATTGCAGCAGCGGTATCTCAGGGATACAACTGTAGTACAAGACATGAATACAGGGAGCGAGTAGCACAGCACCCGGCATGGAAACCATGCTCTGAGAAAAGGCTGATCTGTGGGGGTCCTAACAGTCAGGCCTCTGCCACATAATGATATGTGTATGATATTGGTGTATAATAGACACCATGATAGTACTTAAGGGTTAATGATCGGCCATCAAAATTTAAAAGGTCAATAGCCCCTTAAATGGGGTATTCCAGTTCCTTTTTATTGATGACCTAACCTAGACATGATTTTCCAAAAGTTTCAGGTTCATCACTCAAGAACCACTATTATACTCTGGGTTCTCCTAAGACCCCCGAGTATAATAAAGAGAGGCCCAGGGAAAGTGAGCAGAAATAGCGAACACGTATACTCACCTTCCCTGGCTTCTCCCGGGCTTCCTTGCTGTTTCCAGCAGTCTCCTGCGTCCTCTTCAGGTCTCTAGCTGACATCACACACCCTGGGTCAATGCTGAAACCTGTAATTGTGTCTCGGCAGTCACGTGGGGCTCATCGCCGTAATGACGCTTTGACCCAGCATCATGATGACAATCACAAGTCTCAGCAGTGATCTGCGGCGCTTGTCATCAGTCAGAGACTAGAAGAGACCTGAAGAGGATTCTTAGGCATTTATGCAGCGTAACCACCAAATTGCAAATTTGTAGCATTCTTGTTTCATTGCGTAAAACATTTCCACTACATGTGGATAGCATTTTTGAAACTCCATCTATGTGAACTATGCTGTAATTGCCGCAACCCAGATGGAGGAGACTGAAGGATGGGAGTTGTAGTGGCGGATGATGTGCCATCTGCTAGGCCAAGCACACTCAACCAAACACTTCATCCCCACTCCTGGGCCAGATACCAGGGATGGAGTGGTCCTGCAGCTCTACTGGATAGTGGTGCTAGTAGTTTCCCCCAGGGCGCTTCTCAAGAATGGTGGTCACCTACTCGTCTTGTAGGTGTGACATGTCCAGGGGCAAAGTGGTAGAAGGAGTGTCTATTTCTCCCAGATTCCCGTCATATACATTCTAAAAGCACCTGAGAAAGCTTGCAGTAAGAAAGCTGTGTTCCTTGCTGGAAGGTTTTACCAAAACCCCGGTAACAGGTCTGGCTGCTGGACTGGGGAGAATTGGGTGCGTCTCGACTCCATTCAGCCAGTCCAGGTTTTGGGATGATTGGGGTTAATGACTTGTTTCCTGAGTGTGGATAAGACCAGACAGCATTCAGGTATATGGCTCTCGCTGTTCCTGGGACACCATGTGTGAGTATCGTGGCTGTGTATTGTGGTTTGGGAGGCGTGCAGTAGGCCCACACCTCAGTAGTTAGGCGCCTGTGTTGTATGTAGTGGCCAGATGGCTAGGCATTCTGTAGTGTTTTGATTTGCCTGAAAAGCTGGTTTTGGCCATTTGCACCATACTTGGCTGGACCTTCGTTACTGTGTCAAATGTGCTTGTCTATCTGAGGAGATGACGGTCACTGAGCTAATCCTGTTACACAGGCCGTGTGTCTATAACTCCAGCAAGAATAGCTTGTATGGCTATCAGGTACTTAGGCTTGGCAGATGGCTTCAGATCCGCTCCAAATCAGGCCCCATATTGTTCCCTTCAGCCTGGGCACGCATCCTTCTTAACTCTTATTAAAGGACGCTGTCCTCTCTCCCATCCCTTTAAAACTGCCCACATAGATACCGTAACTGATAAAAATCATAACTTTTTTATGTCTGACAGTGCAGGAAAAAGGAGTTTTACCCATTATGCAAATTAGTCATTTGGAGCACTTGGGGGTGTTTGCAAAAACCCTGAGCACCGCTGTGTATGTTTGTGCCGCACACTGGGCAGCAGGAGTTAAAGGAGTTGTAACAGTGAGACCATCCCTTTAATGACAATTTCATTATAAGCTACAAATGTTAAGACCTCAGGCGGGAACATGATCCAGCTGGACTTCTTCTGGACACGTCTTCACATCATCTAGTATAGACTAAGCTCCGACCATGTTGCGGAAGCCGCGACTTTCTCACCATGTGACAGCTGACTACTATTGTTATCATTCACAATACATACAGAAAGAAATCCCAGCTCTGTAGCCCACAACAGCATTGTTCGACTGCCTAAAGAGGACCTTTCACCACCTCCATCATCTCCAGTTCTTAGCATTTGTTAATATGCGCTGCTTCACTGATTCCAGCACTGTTGGAATTTTCTCTCTAGTCCCCAACGTTCCTGAGCAATCAGTGCTGTTAATTTTGGTGTCTGATACACTATTTAGGCTCTGTACTGTCAGCAGGGCGGGGTCAGGTAGGAGCAGACAAGGGGGTGTGATCCTTATACTGGCTGCCTCTGATTGGAGCTCTGAATCACACCCCGTCTGACACTGCACACCTGACATTCTAGAGCTTATATGGCTTATCAGGCATCAAAACTAGCTGCACTTGTTGCTCTGAAATGGTGGGGGCTCAAGAGAAAACTATGCTGAAATCAGTAGAGCAGCAAATGGTGGAGGAGTTGACTGGTCCTCTTTTATATCTGGCTGTGTGAAAGTGGCAGGGTGATTTTGGTATCAAATGGTGCCAGTTTGTGATCAAACTACTGTCTTTTTGTCCCCAGGGCTGGTCACACTATGAGGTAATGTGCGGTGGAAACTTCAGAATACGTTATCTGATATATTACCCGCTGCCACAGTCTGTGAAATGGATCAGCTCAAGAAGAAGACTAAGGTATATATCCTAAGATCCCTGGATGCCATGATTAAGGAACTGCGTGTTCTGAAACGCATTGGTGTTTTTTAATGTTTTTTCTTTTGTATAATTTTCATTTTTTGTCGTTAATATGGATTACAGTATAACCTTTTATTGTCCACGGAGTGATGCCGATTTTCCTTCTTCCTTGATATACCCTAAGAGGCTACGGTCATGTATATCATATTGGGCTTATAACATTGATGGTCTGACTTTTATCAATATATCTTTACAAAATGGCTGCTCGTGTGTATTCATGATGGGCTCTACTGATTCACCAAACGCATCACTTGATGTTATACTTGTACTGAGTGTGATTAGACCAGGGGTCATCAAACTACGGCCCGCCGGGGACATTTTTCCGGCCCTCCAGCAAGGGCGCACCTATAATGGAGCTCCTAGGGCTGTGATGGCGAACCTATGGCATGTGTAGCAGAGAAGACTCGCAGAGGCCTCTCTGCTGGCTCGTGTACTGTTACCCAGATCGTTCACTAACGGGGAATCCGCTACAGGATTCCCCATTAATGAGCGATCCCTTTTTTTCACCTGTATGCGCAAATGAACATGCGGCTAAAAGCTGTCGGTGTAGGCCGCGGTCCACACTGACTGTAGAGTGCGACCTCTGCACAGGCGCGATGACGTAAATCATCAGCGCCTGCAGTCTGAAGGAGGACGACGCCTGGCGGCTCTTCATGAGATTTCAGGTAAGTATAATTGTGTGCATGTGGCCCTTCAGTGGTGTGAGGGACAGTGATCTGGGCCCCTGTTTAAAAAGTTTGAGGACCACTGGATTAGGCTAAAGCTCTAGACTTTAGACTAAGGGTCTATTCACACGGAGTAAATGCGTGCTCATTTTGGTAAAATACACGTGTAAAGAATACAATGTGAAAATAAGACTCCCATTGACTTCAATTACTTTTTTTTACACATGTAAAAAAAAAAAAGAAAAGTCAATGGGAGTCTTATTTTTACACGTGTATTTTGCCAAAATGAGTGACTGGACCCTAAGTGTATGTTCACACTGCCATAATTGGGGTCCACTGCTGTTATCCGTCATCAGAGTAACAGTATTAGAGTAATGGACGTAGACTGAGTCCTTTCTGTCGTTCTCCGTTCCCATTGACTCTAATGTTTAAAAAGACAAAAAAAACCAAAACCTCTTTCTTACATCATCTTTGTTTACTTCTGTAATTGAGAAAAGAAAATCCTGCAGGCGTGAAAATAAATCGTCATGCTTTTTACATGGTGGTAGGTGCAGACGGACACAAGATGGAGGATTCTCTGTCTGCATCTGCCATTTAATGTCTGTAGGTCTTATGCTATGATGGATGAGAGCAATGGACATTAAAGGGGTTGTCCAGGCAAAAATATGGAAAACCCTTTTAACGTTTAAATCAAGCAGGAGCATTGAATATAATTAAATCGCCTACTCGCCTGTCCCCAATGCTCCAGTGTCCTCCCATGGGTCCCGCTTCTTCTGCTTTTCCAGAGTCCCGCTGAAGCCGCTCGTTGGCCTCGACAGTCACGTGACCACTGAGGCCAATCAGTGAAAGGCCCCAATCTCACTACCTGTGACATCACCGGTCCTCTTGCTGAGGGGCTGCTCCGCAACTTTAGTGGAACTCTGTGGACCAGAAGAACCGGGACATGCGGGGGGGACACAGGAGCATCAGAGACAGGTGAGTATAACAATAGTGTGAAAAGTCAACCCTATAGTCTAATTTACTTCAAAGTTATTGCAAAATGGAAGAATCATTTTGTGAATTGAGATATAGAGCCATTCAGAACTGGGCGCTTTTTTTTTTTTTTTTTTGCAATCTAGGCCTCAGGGGTGTTTTGACTTTTGTTTTTGACTCCCCGTATTCGACGTTTTTCATTGTTCCCTATGAGGGCTTAGAATTTGCAGGAAAAATTGTAGTTTATAAAGGCCCTATTTAATATTTTTTATGATGTACTGGAAAGCTGAAAAAAAAATTCTGAATAGGGTGGAATTGGAGAAAAACTGTTTTGTGCAAGAATGGGTTAACTCTGGCTCTGAGCTGCCTGTGATTCCATTAGTTCTCTAGGCTCTTTGTTCTCAGAACTTACTCCCAATCCCTTCCCTATCTTCTGCTGATTCTCTGGTTTACTGATCTCGTCTTCTCATGGGTATCCTCTCCTGAAAATATTGACAACCTATCTTAAAGAGGATCTTTGATGTTCTCGCAGATGGGTGGTATCATATGCCACCAGGAAGATGATGGTGCGATGTCAGCTTTGCTGGTATGTGCCTTTAGTTTGGGCAGAGATATCCTTCCACTGTCAGAAGGGCAGGCCTTACAGTCTAGCATGGACAGTACAAGGCTGTTGACGAATACTGTCATGGGGTGAGGCTGTATGGGCTGCCCTTCTGACAGTGAAGAGCAATTCGTGCTGAAACTAACGGCACTGACATATCTGGCACTGAGGCGCCTATCAGCACGGCTGACAGTGCACTGAATTAAGCATACTGTCTGCTTTCTAGCGGTATAGCATTATCGACCATTAAAGGTTCTCTTTAAAAGCAGGTCAAAATCCTAGTAAAAAAAAACCTCCTTATGCCTCATTAACATGACCGAGCCATCTATTTAAAGGGAGTCTATAATTAAAAAAACAACTTTTTAACTAATTGGAATAGCCTTTGAAGAGAGTCTATCATTGGGAAAACTCATTTTGAACTAAGCATATATTTGCATCGCCTTTAGAAAGGCTATTCCACACATACCTTTTATTCCTTAATCCTCCCAGCCGTCTCTGAATTAGCCCGCTTTTATTGATGTGATGTGTGTAAACAGGGGGAGGTGAGAGCAGGGAAGGCTGAATCCTCCTCATCACCATCAGCAGCCGCCTCCCTGCTCTCACCTCCCCCTCTATACATACATCACACGGTGCTTACTAAACTTCCTGGGTTGTGACTGGACACCCGACATCCGTGGTACTTGGCTTAGCCAGAAGAACAATTAATTTCCTAGATTACCAAGATGAGGAAAGGGGGTGGGGGTCTTTACAAGCCAGGAGCTCACCATTACAAAAAACTGAATACCTTGAACCTCAGTCACACTTTGGGAGTCAGCGTGTTGGCCATCTTTTCTTCTCCAAGCTCCATGGAAACAAAAGACTAACTCGGGCTACATTCACATCTTCACCAGAGTGGAGTCTCCATCACGGTTCTCGTCTGAAAAACGACCTAATGGAGCCCATTCTAGTCCATAGGCTCCATTGTACTCCGTGTTACTGCTATTTTAGTGGTCCATTTCAGAACCAGAACAATGGAGAGGCAACACTAGTGTAAACCTGGTCTCACAAGGTTCTTCTTTTTCTTCCTTTTGTTTTAAAAACTGGTTGCTTGTCATCTTTCATATATCAAAACTGAACCCCTTGGATATAAAATCATTAAATTGCTGGATGTCTGCGAACCCGTAACTTTTTTTTTTTTTTAAGTGTTTGCAGTCTGACTGCTGGAAGTAGTGGCGTGTGTGGCTGGGATTCCTATTGATCCTGAATGCATTAGTTGGTGGCAGGGTGTATTTGGGGAACATGAACTTTGTCGGCATGTGATTTATGCTCAGTTCGAAGCCTGAGTGAATGGTGAATGCTCCGGACGGCCAAAACTTACACCACATGCTAGGACGGCCCGTATGTGACACGATCCATGAAAAAATAGAACATCATATTAAGTGTTTGAAAGGAATTTCTGGCACTCACAGGGAATCCTGAAGAATTATGCATTGATTTGCATCCAAAATTAAACGTTTTGGTCAACATGACCTTCATCAGAATGACAGATGCATGGTGGGAAAGGTGAAGTTCAGCGAAAATTGGAAGCAGGGTCTTCGTAATACTGATGAAGGTCATGTTGACAAAAACATTTAATTTTGGATGCAAATAAATGCAAAATTCTTCGATTCCTCTCATATGTTATGGCGGAGAGATGCCTTTTCTGAGCACCCACGCAAACAAAAAGCCAGTGCCAGTACACTACAATCAAGCCTTCATATTAAGCCTTGTGTCTCCCCATACAGTTTACATTTGCCTGTCTGACGGGGCGGAGGCTTCAGGTAGGGAGGGGACCCGGCTAGGGAAGTATTTTGAGGTCGCTTCAAGCCTCTATTCATTGACCTCCAGGTATCATTATACTGTCCAAGTCTCTCTTCTAGTTTTTTCCAGGACGACTGTAGGTTTCCCATTCTCGTAGCGCCATTGATCTCATCCCTTCCTATCATTTCCCTTCTTTTAGTTGTTTTATGTTTCCTCTGGTCACACATTAGTTTGTGGGGTGAGGACACGATATCCACTTGGCATCATATTGGCTGGTACGATTGTCTGTGTTGTCTTATCGTCCCCCATGTCATTGTTCTGTTCTTTGGCACCAAGATCTGTTGGCTGGGACATAAAGTAGTTGTTGTTAATCGCCACATATCGTTTTATACGGGGTCTTTCGCCACCTCGTCCGGCGTTTCTTTTTTGTGTTGAATATAAAAGCCAGTGACTGAATTCCGTAAATATCACACATGCTTCTAATTACACAATATTAATATTTCTATGAGATTATTAACAATAAACCTTTTATTTTGCAGCCGGCGTCTGGCTCCATTGCAAGTGTGAATTAGGCCTTAGCACAGATCTGCGTTCTGTCTGTACGGCGTCTACAATAGACTGTACACAGACGTAGAGTAGTCAATGCTGCAAGTCGCACAACCGCTTTTCCACAGGTTCTGCGTGGAAAATATGTCAGTTTACAGTATTTTATTTCTTTTTTTCCAGTGAAGATGCCCTCATGCAGCACTAAATTACCTAAAAATCCCATTATTACTTTCTAGAGATCTAAAAGTCCCGCCATGACTTGTTCCCCAGCCCAACCGCAATCGAAAACCTCCAATTTGGCCATTCCTGCCCTCATCCAACATGGCGCTCATACACTCAGATATCGCTTCGTAATGACGTCACGACGCACACTGCGGGACAGGCGACGTTTCCCCAAAGTACCCGGACGTAACGGCACGAAGCTCCGCCCAGCCACAGCGTGACGTCAAGGCCAGCCCTCCCGCTCCCTCCCAGGCACCGCTGCCCGCTCTCCCCCTAGTCCGAGGCTGCGGCTCAGTGAAGAAGCGTCGTCGTTCTCCAGCCGGGGCCTCGTTCTCACAGCTGACCTATCAACGCGGCTTCAGCCCCTCCGTCACCCCCAGAGCAGCCAGCGCGGCACCGAGCGGACACCATGGTAAGAACGGCCGCATTGCAGAGGGAGCTGCTGGGCCCCAGGCGAGCCACGGAAGCGCCTGCTGCTAATGGCCGCCGTGCCTGTCCGGGCTGATGGCAGCTGGTCCGGGCTGTGTGTGTGTGTGTGCGGGGGCTCTCACTCTCCAGCAGTGTGTTGGTGCAGTGTCTCCCACTCACAGGCGGGGTGCTGCTGCCGCCTCATGTGCATGATGCTTTGCAGTAATCTACACCCTGTCACTGTTGATGTTGTGCTACATAGAAACCCTTCGTGGTGTGATTGGCGTGGACCCCATGATGTTTGTCAGTAAATATCCAGCCACCTGTGACATCATCACTAACTGTATGGCACTCTGAGATCCTGCTCATTGTTTGGTGAATGTCTGGGCCGCCTGGATTCCAGTTGTTTCTATGTCGGGTGTGGAAGGGGTTAATGCGAGGAATAGTGCGGATTTGTGCACGGAAGCTGTAATGAGGCTTATTTGCTGATTAGTAGCCGTATCCCCTCCCCCTCCCCTTTCATTTACCCGGGGGCTTTTAATTATCGCCACCCTTGATTGACAGCAGTCTCGCCGCCTTCCTCGCCTGCGCTGATACGGTCCATTATGTGCGATCTGCTCTGATGGGGGTTTCTAGGCTCCACCACTAGAGAGGTTTTTGCTCTGCATCTATGGGTGGGGGATCGCAGCGGCTTCATGTGTCTGGGCACGGCTTTACTAGAGCGCTGTCTGAACACGCTGCCCATGCCAGACGGTGGGGTAACCAGAGGAGAGGGTATGGCGGGCAAGCAACAGAGGGTGCAGTGATGCTGAGAGTAATGGGATTTGTGCCTGGCTGTTTACTATGTGCCCATTGAGTTGTGCCGCAACGTATCCCCCTCCTCAGAGGCCAAGCTAGGTCACCATCAATATATGCACAGGCTGCAAGAAACCTATTCTACCATATCCATTAGCGTCATGTGACCGTGGAGGTTTGTATAAGGTAAGATGTCATCACTATAGAATAAGGCTGTGTTCACACTGTGATGCATCCACTGGACACAAGGAAAGCCTTCCAGTGCTGCAGCTCTGCCAGCCATCTAAATGATTGACAGGCCTGTCCCCTGAAGCCCCGCCCATTCTGCAGTGCAACCCCGGCCCCAAAATCTGGCCCATGAATTGGCTGGATCTACTGGTCCGAACCTGGTCAAGAGACGGCCGGGAACTCCCCACTATCTCCAGATCACGATGATGCAAGGCATGGCCACGCTTCAGTGGGTGCAGACCACGGAATCCATCTTCTGTATGGACTGCCCTTGTGCATGGGGCCCAAAAAGGGTTAACAAGACTAGACCAACATGCTTACTTCTAGAACAATGCCGTACCTGTCTCCAGGGTGTGAGTTACAGTCCGGCTCCTTGGAAGTAAATGGAACGAAGCCGCAGTACCACACCCAACTGCTTGACAAGTGTGGCGCTGTTTTTCACAGAGCAGCCGTTTAATTATTTTATTTTTTTAAGTTTTGGACAATCCCTTCAAATTACTTGGCAATAGTTTGGTACCTTCCAAGCTCCAGCAATGTGTGCCAGTCTCTGGTCATATTCTGCGCGTGTGTGTGTATATATATTATATATCTCTATATGTATAAATGATATCTATCCTCCTGCAGCGCGTCAGTGTACACGAGACATTATATAATCTATCCTGACTCCCCCAGCCGAGTGTGCATGTGTGTGTGTATATATATATATATCTCTCTCTCTCCCTCTCTATCTATCTATCTATCTATCTATCTATCTATCTATCTATCTATATATATGAGAGAGAATGTAATGATATCTATCCTCCTGCAGCGCGTCAGTGTACACGAGACATTATATAATCTATCCTGACTCCCCCAGCCGAGTGTGCATGTGTGTGTGTGTGTATATATATATATATCTCTCTCTCTCCCTCTCTATCTATCTATCTATCTATCTATCTATCTATATATATGAGAGAGAATGTAATGATATCTATCCTCCTGCAGCGCGTCAGTGTACACGAGACATTATATAATCTATCCTGACTCCCCCAGCCGAGTGTGCATGTGTGCTGCCATAGGGAGAGCGATAGAACAGGCCGCCGCCGGCACTCAATGTTGCTTGGTACGTTACGTGCCCAGATCTAATGTCCCGCTCGCTAGTTTTGGGGACCCATTGACTGTTGTCACATTTTTGATATGAGGATCAGACCTGTTGAGTTTTGCTATGTTGGACCCTACAGTTGCACCTTGTCACCTCCTTACCCCCTACACACTTGACCTTGCATATGTCCCTCACAGGGGAATATTCTGCTGCCAGACACCTCTGAGAACTGAAGGATTGGACATGTTGAAATCCGTGTGCCTGATCCTTCTCTCTCCCATTAGCTGCACTTGGGGGACTCTCACATTTCATGGTCTGCCAGTCTTGCCAAAGTCTACGAGTTCAGCCAATGTTGTCCCACTAATGAAGGTAGAGATGACAAATCTAGGGGTCCTGAGCCCCTTCCCCTTTAGGGTAAAGTGGTGGTTGTGCATGCGCGGTTGCTTCATTCATCCCTATAGGACTGCCGAAGAGAAGCCGAGTCCACGCGACCTCCTGTGAATAAAGGGGGGCGGGGGGGGTTAATTTGTGCTGTAACCCTTTAATGGCCTTGTCCCTGCAGTGTTTAGGCTTTATGGCTAAGAGTTGGGCAGCCTGCAGAGGAGGGGGAGAGATTCGGCCTCGCCAGCTGTCTTACACGTAATGGGGTGTACGTTAGTAATAAGACGGGGGGGTGCACTGGCGAGCTTTATTACTCCCTGGGGGTAGGAGGAGGATTGGGATTTTGTGACCTATTGTGTACGGTCTCGCCATACTGCAGGCCTTCGGAGAGATCCTGGCTTAGCATTGGCTTTGACTGACAGGTCTCCCTATTTGTATAGAAGGAAAGACCTGTCAGCCATGTTGGGGTGTCCAGGGGACAGGTCGCCCAGGGCCCGCACTTGCCTGCATGGTGCACTGCATTATTTTGCAGGCCATGTGTCTGCATTTCTATACCGCAGCAAGTAAATCACTACTGAGGGGGGCGGGGAGCGCTCGTCTCGGGAATAAGGGAATCTTTTTTTTTTTTTTCTGCCTCTTTTGGATAATTGGAGAATATAACTGTCCCTGTAATATTCGGCCTCTTATATGGGGTAAAGATTCCCAATGAGGTGGTGACTGCACAACCATCGGGGCCGCCATTGTCATCACTTACATTATTGCTTGTCTCCCTGCTAACAGCTGATACAGAGCATTAGTTAAAGGAGATGGCCTGGATTAAAGGGGTGCACAAAGCATGGAGTGCAAGTTTAAGATTGCTGCTATGGGGCGACTGGGATTGTAATCTCTGGCAGCCCCATAGGAAGTGAATGGAGCTCTTGTTATGCAAGTGGTGCTACAGTCACAATGAGGCTTTAGGGGGGGGGGGGGGGGGGTCCGGCAGTCGGACCCTCAGCGATCTGACCCTTCTCTTGTGGCTTGGGTACAAGTGGTGCTACAGTCACAATGAGGCTTTAGGGGGGTCCGGCAGTCGGACCCTCAGCGATCTGACCCTTCTCTTGTGGCTTGGGTACAAGTGGTGCTACAGTCACAATGAGGCTTTAGGGGGGTCCGGCAGTCGGACCCTCAGCGATCTGACCCTTCTCTTGTGGCTTGGGTACAAGTGGTGCTACAGTCACAATGAGGCTTTAGGGGGGTCCGGCAGTCGGACCCTCAGCCATCTGACCCTTCTCTTGTGGCTTGGGTACAAGTGGTGCTACAGTCACAATGAGGCTTTAGGGGGGTCCGGCAGTCGGACCCTCAGCCATCTGACCCTTCTCTTGTGGCTTGGGTACAAGTGGTGCTACAGTCACAATGAGGCTTTAGGGGGGGGGGGGGGGGTCCGGCAGTCGGACCCTCAGCGATCTGACCCTTCTCTTGTGGCTTGGGTACAAGTGGTGCTACAGTCACAATGAGGCTTTAGGGGGGTCCGGCAGTCGGACCCTCAGCGATCTGACCCTTCTCTTGTGGCTTGGGTACAAGTGGTGCTACAGTCACAATGAGGCTTTAGGGGGGTCCGGCAGTCGGACCCTCAGCCATCTGACCCTTCTCTTGTGGCTTGGGTACAAGTGGTGCTACAGTCACAATGAGGCTTTAGGGGGGTCCGGCAGTCGGACCCTCAGCCATCTGACCCTTCTCTTGTGGCTTGGGTACAAGTGTTCTTAATGGCACAACCCATATAATAACTTTATAGCCCAGCCTTAGGCAGAACGTGCTGTTTCATCACATATCCTCACCAAAAATGGTTGCTCAGCATTAGAAATCCAGACTGCAATCCTCCTGGAGCAGCGCCACTCCTGTCCTTAGCTTGTGTCTGGTATTGCAGCTGAATGTGGCAGAACTGCAATACTAAACATAATGGGGCAGTTTATTACCCCACCCGGCCAGTTTTCTGGTGTAGAGGGGTGACATGGGTGCACATGACCCTTTCTTGTACCAAATCTGCGACACCTGCCCTGTTTTCCTCATTCTGCAGATGTGAGTGGCCAAGGCCAGGGAACATCTCGTCCTGACATTTATTATATCTTGCACCAGTATTAATACATCTGCCCCATCTGTGCACCAGGTTTGGCGCTGTTTTTCTAACCCTGGACAACCTGAAAGGGGCGGCTTTAGTATATGGCTGTATGGAGAGTTACATTGTGAAGGATTTGCCTAGTAAATAATTCTGCTCTCTATTGTGCAGGAGGTTTATAGCGGTGGCTTTTTATGGAAATTTGCTGATGCCGTCGCTCTTTCTACATTGTGTGTAATATCTTTATCTTACTATGTGGTGATAATGTACCGGCCTCAGGCCCGAGCGCTCACTCCTAGGTGCACCCTTGTATACATGTAGTATTGTATATATACTCCATATACCTACTCCTCCATAGTATACATGTGTATTGTATATATATACTCCATATACCTACTCCTCCTATAGTATACATGTGTATTGTGTGTGTGTGTATATATACTCCATATACCTACTTACTCCTCCTATAGTATACATGTGTATTGTATATACTCCATATACCTACTTACTCCTCCTATAGTATACATGTGTATTGTATATATACTCCATATACCTACTCCTCCTATAGTATACATGTGTATTGTGTGTGTATATATACTCCATATACCTACTTACTCCTCCTATAGTATACATGTATATTGTATATACTCCATATACCTACTTACTCTTCCTATAGTATACATGTATATTGTATATACTCCATATACCTACTTACTCCTCCTATAGTATACATGTGTATTGTGTGTGTATATATACTCCATATACCTACTTACTCCTCCTATAGTATACATGTATATTGTATATACTCCATATACCTACTTACTCTTCCTATAGTATACATGTATATTGTATATACTCCATATACCTACTTACTCCTCCTATAGTATACATGTATATTGTATATACTCCATATACCTACTTACTCCTCCTATAGTATACATGTGTATTGTATATATACACCATATACCTACCTACTCCTCCTATAGTATACTTTTATATTGTACATACACCATATACCTACTTACTCTTCCTATAGTATACATGTATATTGTGTATATACTCCATATACCTACTTACTCCTCCTATAGTGTACATGTATATTGTATATATACTCCATATACCTACTTACTCCTCCTATAGTATACATGTATATTGTGTATATATACACCATATACCTACCTACTTACTCTTCCTATAGTATACATGTGTATTGTATATATACACCATATACCTACTTACTCCTCCTATAGTATACATGTATATTGTATATACTCCATATACCTACTTACTCCTCCTATAGTGTACATGTATATTGTATATACTCCATATACCTACTTACTCCTCCTATAGTATACATGTATATTGTGTATATACTCCATATACCTACTTACTCCTCCTATAGTGTACATGTATATTGTATATACTCCATATACCTACTTGCTCCTCCTATAGTATACATGTATATTGTATATACTCCATATACCTACCTACTCCTCCTATAGTATACATGTATATTGTGTATATACTCCATATACCTACTTACTCCTCCTATAGTATACATGTATATTGTATATACTCCATATACCTACTTACTCCTCCTATAGTGTACATGTATATTGTATATACTCCATATACCTACTTACTCCTCCTATAGTATACATGTATATTGTGTATATACTCCATATACCTACTTACTCCTCCTATAGTGTACATGTATATTGTATATACTCCATATACCTACTTGCTCCTCCTATAGTATACATGTATATTGTATATACTCCATATACCTACCTACTCCTCCTATAGTATACATGTATATTGTGTATATACTCCATATACCTACTTACTCCTCCTATAGTATACATGTATATTGTGTATATACTCCATATACCTACTTACTCCTCCTATAGTATACATGTGTATTGTATATATACTCCATATACCTACTTACTCCTCCTATAGTATACATGTATATTGTGTATATATACACCATATACCTACCTACTTACTCCTCCTATAGTATACATGTATATTGTATATATACTCCATATACCTACTTACTCCTCCTATAGTATACATGTATATTGTATATATACTCCATATACCTACTTACTCCTCCTATAGTATACATGTATATTGTGTATATACTCCATATACCTACTTACTCCTCCTATAGTATACATGTATATTGTATATATACTCCATATACCTACCTACTTACTCCTCCTATAGTATATTGTATATACTCCATATACCTACTTACTCCTCCTATAGTATACATGTATATTGTATATACTCCACATACCTACTTACTCCTCCTATAGTATACATGTATATTGTATATACTCCATATACCGACTTACTCCTCCTATAGTATACATGTATATTGTATATACTCCATATACCTACTTGCTCCTCCTATAGTATACATGTATATTGTGTATATACTCCACATACCTACTTACTCCTCCTATAGTATACATGTATATTGTATATACTCCATATACCGACTTACTCCTCCTATAGTATACATGTATATTGTATATATACTCCATATACCTACTTACTCCTCCTATAGTATACATGTATATTGTATATATACTCCACATACCTACTTACTCCTCCTATAGTATACATGTATATTGTATATACTCCATATACCTACTTACTCCTCCTATAGTATACATGTATATTGTATATACTCCATATACCTACCTACTCCTCCTATAGTATACATGTATATTGTATATCAATCAAATCAAAAATGCTTTATTGGCACGTCCGAATAGGTATTTGGCATTGCCAAAGCTAGTAAAGTGGGTGGGTGGGGGGTGGGGGGAGTTGGGGTGGGTGGGTGGTGGGAATGGGGGGGGGGGGTTCGGTTATAACAGTCCATGGAGTCTCATCTTCCTCTTCGTTGGTGACTGCTATATGGGGAGGTGGGGGTGGGGGTGGGTGGGGCGGGTGTTTTGGGATAAATATAACAGTCCATGGAGTCTCATCTTCCTCTGGTTTGGTGACAGCTGGACACGTATTGGGCAGCGATCTCCACAGTGGCCTCTTCTTCTCCCAGTAGGATGTAGAGTTTCCTCTTCTCCCAGTCTGGGATGTGGGCAGAGAGTCTTTGGTAGTAGACGGCCCTCACAGCTGAGTATTTGGTGCAGTGTAGCAGGAAGTGGGTCTGGTCTTCTAGGGCCCCCTGGTCACAGTGCTGGCACAGTCTCTTCTCCCGTGGCTTGTACGTCTGCCTGTATCGCCCCGTCTCTATCTCTAGGTTGTGGGCGCTCAGTCTGTACCGGCTCAGGGTCTGTCTGTGCTTGGGGTGGCGTATTCTCTCCAGGTAGGTGGCCATGGTGTAGTCCCTTTGTAGGGATTGGTACACATTGGTGAGTTTCTTGGAGTTATTTATTTCATTTCTCCATTCTTCAATGTACCGCTCTCTGTTTGCCTCTGTGGTCACCTTTATTTCGGCCTTGGTTATCATCTGTTGGTGTTTTTGGTTTGGTGGTTGGCTGCTGTTTGGTTGTTGAATGTCTGGTTTGCTCAGGTGGCTTAGCCATGCTTGGTGGTGGTAGGAGTCGCTCCCCTGGATGTGTGCCTGGAAAGCTAGCGCCCTCTTCTGTATGGTGAGCCATAGGGGGAGTCTGCCTAGCTCTGCCCTGCAGGCTATGTTGGTGGTGTTGCGATGGACATGGAGCAGGTATTTGCAGAACTCCAGGTGGAAGTTCTCTGTTGGGCTGGAATCCCACCTTGACTGGTCTGGGTAGGTGGCTGGGCCCCAAACCTCGCTGCCATAGAGAAGGATCGGGGTGATGACTGCGTCAAATATCTTCAGCCAGACCCTCACCGGTGGTTTGAGGTGGTACAGTTGTCTTCTGATGGCGTAGAAGGTTCTGCAGGCTTTTGCTTTCAGGGTTTCTATTGCTGCTTTGAAGCTTCCTGATTGGCTGAGCTCCAGCCCCAGGTAGGTGTAGCTGTTGGTTTTCTCCAGTGTGGAGCCGTTCAGTGTGAATTGTGGGGTGGTGGAGGCTTTATTGTGGCCCTTCTTCTGGAATACCATGATTTTGGTCTTCTTCTGGTTGATGGGTAGGGCCCATGTGGTGCTGAATTTTTCCAGCACTGACAGGCTTTCTTGGAGGTCTTTCTCGGTGGGGGCCAGGAGTAGGAGGTCATCGGCGTATAGCAGGAACTTCACCTCTCGATTGTTCAGGGTGAGGCCTGGAGTTGGTGAGGCCTCCAGGGCTGTAGCCAGTTCATTGATATAGATGTTGAAGAGCGTTGGGCTCAGGCTACAGCCTTGTCTGACCCCTCGGGCCTGTTGGAAGTATGCGGTCCTTTTCCCATTCACCTTCACACTGCACTGGTTTCCGGTGTAGGAGCTCTTGATGACGTCGTACGTTCTTCCTCCTATTCCACTCTCTAGGAGTTTTAGAAGTAGGCCTGGGTGCCATACTGAATCAAACGCCTTCTTAAAGTCCACGAAGCAGGCACAGAGTTAGACTACCTGCCTCCTGACGACAACCCACATATGCACAGTAGTGAGATCCACCACCCAGTACCCACACAGACAAGAAGAAACAGCCAAGACAGAATTGTCAACAAGAGTGGGAGACAACTGCTGAACATGTGCCGAAGCCTAGGACTGTACATAATAAACGGACGTACCACAGGCGATCCCAGAGGACGCTTCACACTAAACTCTCAAGTGGGCAACAGCGTGGTGGACTATGCCATTACAGACGCAGACCTGTCAGACATTGAAGACTTCACAATCGCACCTGACTCCCATCTATCAGACCACAACCAGATCCTACTATACATGAGAACCAGGAACAAAACACCCACACATGAGCCCCAACAGTCCGGCCTCTACAACCTACCAAGACATTTCAAATGGGCCAACCAACAGGCGATAGAATATAGCAACGCAACCAACCGACCCGAAATCAAGACACTGCTCACAAACTTCCATACAAACACCTATCAGCCAGACCAACAGGGAGTCACCAGAGCTGTGAAGGATCTCAAGTACATCCTACAGACCACAGCAGAACTAGCAGGCCTGAAACCAACCATACCCATAAGACAAACCAACAAACAGTCCCACAAATGGTTCGACAGCGACTGCAAAGCACTACGCCATACCCTAAGAACAGCCTCCAACCAAAAACACAGGGACCCCAACAACAAGGAGGTGAGGGAAGCCTACAGCAATCT
This sequence comes from Leptodactylus fuscus, assembly GCF_031893055.1. Lineage (NCBI taxonomy): Eukaryota > Metazoa > Chordata > Amphibia > Anura > Leptodactylidae > Leptodactylus > Leptodactylus fuscus. The sequence goes on along the minus strand of NW_027440693.1, from coordinate 205,822 downwards.
ATGCAAGAAATACAAGGGCACCCTCAGAGAGAAGAAACAGAGATACCTCTCCCACAAAATCGAGCAACTAGAGGACTCCCTCCAGGACAGCTCATTCTGGGAGACCTGGCACCACATGGGCACAAAGCCCAAGAAAAACTCTCTCCACATCCAAAATGGCAATATCTGGCTCAACTACTTCAGAGGTCTCTACAAAAACATCCCAGAAGAAGAACTAACTCCAGAACAGCAACAGATAATCACCAAACTGAGGGACATGGAGAAAGTCATCAAAGACTTCCAGAACCCTCTGGACTCACCAATCACCATAAAAGATATACAGGAAAGAATTGTCCTGCTGAAAGGCAAAAAGGCCAGTGGCCCTGACGGCATCCTACCAGAGATGATCAAATACAGCCCTCCAGCAATACACACGGCACTGGCAAAGCTATTCACCCTCGTGCTCAATGCTGGACACTTCCCCGAAGACTGGAACAAAGGGCTCATAACCCCCATCTACAAGAATGGGGACCAATATGACCCCAACAACTACAGAGGGATCTGCGTCAGCAGCACATAGCTGGGGAAACTGTTCAACAGCATCATCAATAACAGAATCCTCACCTTCCTCACACAACACGGGGTCCTCAGCAAGAACCAAGCAGGGTTCATGCCAAACCACCGCACCACAGACCATATCTACACCCTGCACAGCCTCATCAAGACGCACGTCCACAACACCAGAAGAGGCAAGATATTCGCATGTATATTGTGTATATACTCCATATACCTACTTACTCCTCCTATAGTATACATGTATATTGTATATACTCCATATACCTACTTACTCCTCCTATAGTATACATGTATATTGTATATACTCCATATACCTACTTACTCCTCCTATAGTATACATGTGTATTGTATATATACTCCATATACCTACTTACTCCTCCTATAGTATACATGTATATTGTATATACTCCATATACCTACTTACTCCTCCTATAGTATACATGTGTATTGTATATATACACCATATACCTACCTACTTACTCCTCCTATAGTATACATGTATATCCTATCCTATTAATATTATAAATGTGAAAGTTTGTGGGTTTGTGAGTTTGGATGTTCGGATGTTTGTTCCTCAATCACGGAAAAACCGCTCGACCGATTTGGCTGAAATTTTCCACAAACATAGTTAATACACCCGATTGCGCAATAGGCTACTTTTTGTCACAATAGCGCACATACGTTTGTGCCAGGACCCCCACAAAACCCAAACTCACACCACCATCTCTGCAATCTAACACACTTTGGACCATAGCAAGCCACAAAATTCCTATTGCCCTCTTCAGCCTCGCCCCTGACCCCACACAATCACATATACATAGACTTTACCACTTTGCCCCTCACCTTAACGATTCTCCAGGAGGTTCTCTTTAACGCTCCGGAGCAGCCATGTTTGCCGACCCCCACCGCTCTGACAATCCGCGACACCGCCCACCCATGTCAATACCCCTAGGAGGTCTAATAAATGCAAAAAAAAAAGTTTATAAAAAGTAAAAAAATAAAAATAAAAAGGATTAAAAATTCAAATCACCCCCCTTTCCCTTGAACACATATAAAAGTAGTTAAATACTGTGAAACACATACATGTTAGGTATCCCCACGTCCGAAATCGCCCGCTCTACAAAGATATACAAATATTTTTCCTGTTCGGTAAACGCCGTAGCGGGAAAAATGGTCAAAATTGCCAAACCGCCATTTTTTCACTGTTTTGATTCTGATAAAAAATTTAATAAAAAGTGATCAAAGCAATAACATTTCCCGAAAATGGTAGAACTACAAAGTGCACCCTGTCCCGCAAAAAAAGACGCCCTATACATCCCCGTATACGCACGTATAAAAAAGTTACGGCTGTCGGAATATGGCGACTTTTCAAAAAATAATTTTTTAACACAGTTTGGGATTTTTTTAAGGGGTCAAAATGTAAATAAAACCATATAAATTTGGTATCCCCGGAATCATAACGAAGCACAGAATACAGGGGACATGTCATTTTGGTTGCACAGTGAACGCTGTAAAACCAAAGCCCGTAAGAAAGTCGCAGAACTGCATTTTTTCATCAAATCCACCCCATTCAGAATTTTTTCCCTGCTTCCCAGTACATTATATAGAATAAATAATGGCGGCATCATGAAGAAAAATTTGTCCCAGGAAAAATTAAGACCTCATATGGCTCTGGGAGCGGAGAAATAAAAAAGTTATGGGGTTTAGAAGGAGGGGAGTGAAAAACGAAAATCAAAAAAATGCCATCGGCGGGAAAGGGTTAACTTCAAATACTTCTGTCCCAAAGTCACTATGTAAAGTTTCTCACAACACCGTATATATAGCAGCTCTAATACAAAGTAACTGCAACACAAAAGTCTCACGGATTCTCTGAATTACAGCAACAACAAGATACAAAGTTACATTTCATATCCCAGACCTTATACACAGTACGAAATCCTTACCCGCGCCTGTATATACCCACTGCTACAATCACCGCAGACCAAGTCACGGGTAACAGCTAGTACTCCATATACCTACTTACTCCTCCTATAGTATACATGTATATTGTATATATACTCCACATACCTTCTTACCCTTCCTATAGTATACATGTGTATTGTGTGTGTATATATACACCATATACCTACCTACTTACTCTTCCTATAGTATACATGTATATTGTATATATACTCCTCATACCTACTTACTCCTCCTATAGTATACATGTATAATGTGTATACTCCCACCTTCTTACTCTTCCTATAGTATACATGTATATTGTATATATACTCCATATACCTACTTACTCCTCCTATAGCATATTGTATATACTCCCACCTTCTTACCCTTCCTATAGTATACATGTATCCTTCCTATCCTTCCTACTTACTAATACTGAGTGGATTTGAATGAAATTAGCACATAGATTGTAACCTTGATTAAAATATAGGCTACTTTGTATCCTGGTAAATGACATGGCTTCACTACTGTTATGAATTTATGTTCACATACTATATTACACTGCTCTTCTCTCCGCTTCTGAGAAAGTCAGGGCTGTTATCTCTCTGTGTAAACACACACTAACCCTCAGTCCATTGTGTACATTGTGAGATGCCGGAACAATCACAGGCACAGTGCAAGAAAAGGTTCAGCGGTAGGCCAGCTTGAGCTGCCAAAACGCCGGAGCCTGTGGATCATTAGCGCCAACAGCACGCTCATTATATGACGTCCCAGCCAGCTGCTGACATGCTGGAACAATCACCGGCACAGTGTGAGGAACAAGTTCAGCAGCAGGACAGCTTGAGAGCTGCCGAAGCAGGCAAACCATCGACGGCAGCAATTTGCTGAATATAGGTGGATCATCGGCGCCAACAAGCCGGAGACGAGGCCGCAGGCAGAGGCTAGTATTGTGTATATACTCCCCTCATATGGCTGGGTCTTGTAGTTCCACAGCTGTGATTTGTAGGGTGGAGGAGCCTATGTAAAGTCAGCTTATAAGAAGCGCTCCTGCTGCTGGTTAACAGGCAACCAATGCGGCCTAGGCAAATGTTGCGTTCCCCTGAAGCGCTGCGAGCGATCATCCATCGTGCACAGTCCTGGGGACGCTACATCTAAGCTTGCAAAAGGTTTTTTGGGGCTGTAAACTGGAGGACACGTAATAAAGTCCCTGCTCCCCATCTAAACCCCCTCCCTGGTCTCATGACGCTCCTCTGGTTCCTATAAACCCCCCCCCCCCCCCCGCAGAGCAGACATTTATCTAGAGCTGCTGGGGTGGCGAGCAGGGAATCCTTTACACGTCTGCGGGCTGTGCCTTTAAGGTGTGTGTGTGTGTGTGTGTGTATATACAGTATATGTGTGTGTGTATGTATATATATGTGTATGTATATATAATCTATATCCATCACTGCCAGGCCTCCAGGTATTTCCCACCTCCAATAACACTTGGGTAACTGTAATGGGGCCAGATTTTGGCCTGCTCCTCACACTGTTATTTGGAAGGTTTTATGTGTGTGTGCACAGGCCTCTAGGGCACGTCACGTCTTACCATAATTGGTGGCGCGTCGCTTTGCCGTATAATTGTACGTTTTGCTGCCTTGTTAGAACTTGCAGATAAACATGTTAGTGCCCTGCAGTAACCCCGGGCCTTGTGTGTACATTGTGTGCTCTGCCATAGCCGGCCGGCGCTACCAGGACTTACAGCTCTGGATATAAAGCAAACCTGTCCGGTAAACCTGTAAGGTACGAGGTAACGTTATCTGAGCGCAGGATGTGATGGGGGGGAAAGCAGTCAGCCATCGTGTAGCTGGAGGAAGCAGCATGTGCACTGTGTTCTAGCCAAATCCTTCCCCAAATCACACCAACCCCTACATCAGAGCTCAGCTTCTCTCCTCTATCATATACCCCTATATATCACACAGCTCAGCTTCTCTCCTCTATCCTATACCCCTATATATCACACAGCTCAGCTTCTCTCCTCTATCCTATACCCCTATATATCACACAGCTCAGCTTCTCTCCTCTATCCTATACCCCCTATATATCACACAGCTCAGCTTCTCTCCTCTATCCTATACCCCTATATATCACACAGCTTAGCTTCTCTCCTCTATCCTATACCCCTATATATCACACAGCTCAGCTTCTCTCCTCTATCCTATACCCCTATATATCACACAGCTCAGCTTCTCTCCTCTATCACATACCCCTATATATCACACAGCTCAGCTTCTCTCCTATACCCCTATATATCACACAGCTCAGCTTCTCTCCTCTATCCTATACCCCTATATATCACACAGCTCAGCTTCTCTCCTCTATCCTATACCCCTATATATCACACAGCTCAGCTTCTCTCCTCTACCCCTATATATCACACAGCTCAGCTTCTCTCCTCTATCCTATACCCCTATATATCACACAGCTCAGCTTCTCTCCTCTATCCTATACCCCTATATATCACACAGCTCAGCTTCTCTCCTCTATCCTATACCCCTATATATCACACAGCTCAGCTTCTCTCCTCTACCCCTATATATCACACAGCTCAGCTTCTCTCCTCTATCCTATACCCCTATATATCACACAGCTCAGCTTCTCTCCTCTATCCTATAACCCTATATATCACACAGCTCAGCTTCTCTCCTCTATCACATACCCCTATATATCACACAGCTCAGCTTCTCTCCTCTATCCTATACCCCTATATATCACACAGCTCAGCTTCTCTCCTCTATCCTATACCCCTATATATCACACAGCTCAGCTTCTCTCCTCTATCCTATACCCCTATATATCACACAGCTCAGCTTCTCTCCTCTATCCTATACCCCTATATATCACACAGCTCAGCTTCTCTCCTCTATCCTATACCCCTATATATCACACAGCTCAGCTTCTCTCCTCTATCCTATACCCCTATATATCACACAGCTCAGCTTCTCTCCTCTATCCTATAACCCTATATATCACACAGCTCAGCTTCTCTCCTCTATCCTATACCCCTATATATCACACAGCTCAGCTTCTCTCCTCTATCCTATACCCCTATATATCACACAGCTCAGCTTCTCTCCTCTATCCTATACCCCTATATATCACACAGCTCAGCTTCTCTCCTCTATCACATAACCCTATATATCACACAGCTCAGCTTCTCTCCTCTATCACATACCCCTATATATCACACAGCTCAGCTTCTCTCCTCTATCATATAACCCTATATATCACACAGCTCAGCTTCTCTCCTCTATCCTATACCCCTATATATCACACAGCTCAGCTTCTCTCCTCTATCCTATACCCCTATATATCACACAGCTCAGCTTCTCTCCTCTATCCTATACCCCTATATATCACACAGCTCAGCTTCTCTCCTCTATCACATACCCCTATATATCACACAGCTCAGCTTCTCTCCTCTATCCTATACCCCTATATATCACACAGCTCAGCTTCTCTCCTATACCCCTATATATCACACAGCTCAGCTTCTCTCCTCTATCCTATACCCCTATATATCACACAGCTCAGCTTCTCTCCTCTATCCTATACCCCTATATATCACACAGCTCAGCTTCTCTCCTCTATCCGATACCCCTATATATCACACAGCTCAGCTTCTCTCCTCTATCCTATACCCCTATATATCACACAGCTCAGCTTCTCTCCTCTATCATATACCCCTATATATCACACAGCTCAGCTTCTCTCTCTTACATGCCTATATATTTGCTCTCAGATAGGACAGCAAGTTTGGTGATTGCCTGTTAGGTTTGTTTTAAAGGGTTCTTCCCATCTTGGCAGCGCTTGACCTTATTGGAGCCCTGCTGCTCTGCGCTGTCCATAGAACTGCCATGGAGAAGAGTGGGAGGTGCAGAAGGAACGTAGCAGGATTGAGCTTCACTCTTTGCGTTGCTCCTATTCTCCGTTATGGGGACGGTGTAGCAGTGCTCTGCTGTTACTATGAGTTTTGCTAGTAGGGGTCAGTTATTTAATCTGGGCCTCAATTTGCCAAGACCCTTTAGGACCACACAGACTCCCCAGAGATGAAGTTCAGTGGCACTTGGAGTCATATCTTAGAGGACTTTTAGATGTCCAATAATGTTATTAATGTCTGTATATTCTAACCAGGATTCCCAGAATTCCTTCAAAACCTTCACATGAAAACCTCAACATGTAAACACACCCTAAAAGGGTTCTTCAGTTCTTTATAAGATAGACCATCATCTTTCTGACTCTTGGCACAATCCATAATCGGCTGTTTGCCTAGACCGCAGCCCCATTAGTCCCAGTTAAATGGGAACTAAACCGTATTATCAGCCCTAGTAATGGAGTGCTGCGCCTCTGCACCCCGGGACCTGGTTGAGCATCAGAATCATAAATCCAGGCTTACAGATTGCATGGTTGCGGGTTGTTGGCGTCGATGATCCGCCTAGATTCAGCAAATTGCTGCCGTCAATGGTTTGTCTGTTTTGGCAGCTCTTGCGCTGTCCTGCTGCTGAACTTGTTCCTCACAGCATGCCTGTGATTGCTCCGGCAGCTCGCTGGGACGCCATATAATGAACGTGGTGTTTGTGCCTATGATCCCCGTCAGCTCCGCTTGAGGAGAACTCTGTGACTTCTGGCTACGTTCATAGCTGTCGTTTTAGAATTTTGCAACACATTTTCTTTCCCACCATGTTTAAAAGTAGCAAACTGCCAATGTGGAGTAAAGGTGTTTTCCCCTCCAGTGTGTCAGCACTGCCTGGAGCAGATCAGATAATATGCAGATGCTTGTACACAATGGACTGGGGGTTAGCTGAGTGTTACATAGAGATAACAGACCTGGGACCTGAGATAAGCGGCTGCAGGAGCAGTGTAATATAGTATGTGACCATCAATCCAGAACAGTAGTGAAGCCATGTTATTTACCTGGATACAAAGTAGCCGATGTGTTACTCCAGGTTACAGAGTATCTATGGGACATGTAATATAGTATGTGACCATAAATCCAGAACAGTAGTGAAGCCATGTCATTTACCGGGATACAAAGTAGCCGATGTGTTACTCCAGGTTACAGAGTATCTATGGGACATGTAATATAGTATGTGACCATCAATCCAGAACAGTAGTGAAGCCATGTTATTTACCTGGATACAAAGTAGCCGATGTGTTACTCCAGGTTACAGAGTATCTATGGGACATGTAATATAGTATGTGACCATCAATCCAGAACAGTAGTGAAGCCATGTTATTTACCTGGATACAAAGTAGCCGATGTGTTACTCCAGGTTACAGAGTATCTATGGGACATGTAATATAGTATGTGACCATCAATCCAGAACAGTAGTGAAGCCATGTTATTTACCTGGATACAAAGTAGCCGATGTGTTACTCCAGGTTACAGAGTATCTATGGGACAAATCTCATCCAAATCCGCTCAGTGGTTTATGTGATTGAGGAACAAACATCCAAACTGTCACATGTATAATATTAGTAAGATATGGGTAAGTACTGGCAATGTTCTGCCACCCTACATAATTGGGAAATTCATCATTCTCTCTCTGCCGGGATAATATTGAGGTGCAGCTTCGGTACAAGCCCCTTCCCCTGCCATCCACATTGGTGTAGATTACCATGCAAGGATATCCAACAGATGTATGCCGCAGCCTCTTCATTAATCTCTTCTTCTCCAGTTGGGACCTTTATTTAGGGGCTTGGCATATGATCTGCCCCAGTGTGTGGTTGGCATTTATTGACGTAGAGGTAGATGGGACAACAATCTACTTAATGTTGTGTGGTTGCATTGGGGGAGAACTATTACATTTCTGCCCTTGTTTTACTGGCGTGGTTGTGCACCTATAGGCCGCCATGAGTAGTTGGGGCTTTGGTTGTGTCCTTAAAGGGATTGTGGGTAAGACGTCGGAGTAGCCTTTAGAAAGGCTATTCGTCTCTTACCATTAGATGTGATCTCCGCTGCGCCGTTCCTTAGAAATACCGTTTTTTACGGTACGCAAAGGAGTTCTCTCGCAGCGATGGGGATGTCCTCGCCGCTGCCAGAGAAGTGTCTCCATGCGCCGCCTCCTTCTTTGTCCGCAGAGTCATCTTCAATGTCTTCTTCTGGCGCAGGCTTGTAACTTCTAGTCCTTGGGCAGACCAGGCGCACAGGTCACGGGATAATGGCCGCTTGCACAGTATTGTTAACGGCCATTTTCCCGTGGCCTGTGCGCCTGCCCAGTCTGCTCTGCTAGAAGTTATGAGCCTGCGCCGGAAGAAGACATTGAAGATGACTCTGCGGACAAAGGAGGCGGCTCTGGAGACAGTTCTCTGGCAGCGGTGGGGACGCCCCATCGCTGCGAAAGAACTCATTTGCATATCGGTAAAAAAAACGGTATTTCTAAGGAATGGCGCAGCGGAGACCACGTCTAAAGGTAAGAGACGAATAGCCTTTCTAAAGGCTACTCCGACGTCTTACCCACAAAAAAAAAAAAAAAAAACGGTTTTAATGGTAGAATCCCTTTAAAGCTATTGCATTGAAAACGTTGAACTTGTAGCAGCCAGTCAGATATCAATGTTCCCTGGTCTAGAGACTGCGCCCGTCCAGCGTCCATCTGCAGCCCACGTTCCAGGTTATTCTGGGCGCTCAGGTGTGATGGGTTTCCCACATTACTAGTTGGCTCGGCTCTGCGCTTTCATGCTCAGTTTCCTAGGTAGAATATCTAGGAACAGAATGGAAACAGAGCTGTGGCCATACTTGTGCTCATGGCGTCCTGCCAGGAAACAATTAGTGGCGGCCATTGTTATCTCGCACACCTTTCCAGTGTGTATGAATGGTAAGCACAAACATCCCAAGGCTCGGGCTCTGCCGCTTCCTACACTGTTTACATTGCCGGGATAATCCCAAGGTCAGCGCGCTCACATTTCCCTACACAAACAAGGCTGGATGTGCGCAGCAGATGGAGCGGCCTCTACACTTCTCATCATTGGGTCGCCCCTTTTGTATACTGTTTATTGCTGTCTATCCTCTTGTGTAACCCATGTAGTATTAAGATCTTCCATTTTCAGGCCTCTTTAGAACCTGTCACATAGAAACTGCAGACAATGGTTCTCAACCTGCAGCATGCAGACCCCGCCATGGCTAAGAACCTTTAGTCTATATTACATGCTGCATCCTTACTTTAGAAGCAGGGTGAGCGCTGCTGTCACTACTGATTGTAGTCCCAGGCGCCATGGGATGGGGAGCTGCATTCATCACTGCTCCCTATTTCCCCAAGTGCCAGTGTTAGAGCCTAGTAATGAATGCAGCCCACCACTCGCCCCTAGGATGCCGGTGACCACAATGAGCATCTCTGTCAGTTGTGATAGAAGTGCACGTTGCTCTTCTAAAGTAAGGATTGTGGCCGTGGCTGTGCACTGATATCTGGCCTTGGCAGGGGACCTGCAAAATGGGATCTAAGCTGCAGTGACTCAGTTCAGGCACTACAGAGAACAGCGCTGTCTGCTGACTGGTGGGGACGCTATACCAGGAGCCAGACTTAGAATAGGCCCTCAAACCAGAAAATCCCTTAGTGTGCGGGGCCGCTCTTAGTCTCTGTCCAAGTTGCCTTTAGGAGTCTCCACCAGCTATTTTACAAGATGGGGAAGAATACCATTACATATGCTGCTGTCTTCCCCAAATTAATATTTGATACAATGAGAGCGCTCCAGGCCCTATTGTAGATCAGCGGGTTATGTCGTGATGGATCCACCAAAGCCTTGTGACGTATGTGTGTGTGTGTGTGTGTGTGTATATATATATATATATATATATATATATATATATATATATATATATTCACAAAGTGTGAACGTGGCCTTATAATGACTATTTATCTTTTTTGCTTGGCTTGCTGTCTGTTCCCATCCTAGAACACCATACTATACGTCCACTAATATGTATACTGATATACTCATTCTGGGAGACCTGGCACCACATGGGCACAAAGCCCAAGAAAAACTCTCTCCACATCCAAAATGGCAATATCTGGCTCAACTACTTCAGAGGTCTCTACAAAAACATCCCAGAAGAAGAACTAACTCCAGAACAGCAACAGATAATCACCAAACTGAGGGACATGGAGAAAGTCATCAAAGACTTCCAGAACCCTCTGGACTCACCAATCACCATAAAAGATATACAGGAAAGAATTGCCGTGCTGAAAGGCAAAAAGGCCAGTGGCCCTGACGGCATCCTACCAGAGATGATCAAATACAGCCCTCCAGCAATACACGCGGCACTGGCAAAGCTATTCACCCTCGTGCTCAATGCTGGACACTTCCCCGAAGACTGGAACAAAGGGCTCATAACCCCCATCTACAAGAATGGGGACCAATATGACCCCAACAACTACAGAGGGATCTGCGTCAGCAGCACGCTGGGGAAACTGTTCAACAGCATCATCAATAACAGAATCCTCACCTTCCTCACACAACACGGGGTCCTCAGCAAGAGCCAAGCAGGGTTCATGCCAAACCACCGCACCACAGACCATATCTACACCCTGCACAGCCTCATCAAGACGCACGTCCACAACACCAGAAGAGGCAAGATATTCGCCTGCTTCGTGGACTTTAAGAAGGCGTTCGACTCAGTATGGCACCCAGGCCTACTTCTAAAACTCCTAGAGAGTGGAATAGGAGGAAGAACGTACGACGTCATCAAGAGCTCCTACACCGGAAACCAGTGCAGTGTGAAGGTGAATGGGAAAAGGACCGCATACTTCCAACAGGCCCGAGGGGTCAGACAAGGCTGTAGCCTGAGCCCAACGCTCTTCAACATCTATATCAATGAACTGGCTACAGCCCTGGAGGCCTCACCAACTCCAGGCCTCACCCTGAACAATCGAGAGGTGAAGTTCCTGCTATACGCCGATGACCTCCTACTCCTGGCCCCCACCGAGAAAGACCTCCAAGAAAGCCTGTCAGTGCTGGAAAAATTCAGCACCACATGGGCCCTACCCATCAACCAGAAGAAGACCAAAGTCATGGTATTTCAGAAGAAGGGCCACAATAAAGCCTCCACCACCCCACAATTCACACTGAACGGCTCCACACTGGAGAAAACCAACAGCTACACCTACCTGGGGCTGGAGCTCAGCCAATCAGGAAGCTTCAAAGCAGCAATAGAAACCCTGAAAGCAAAAGCCTGCAGAACCTTCTACGCCATCAGAAGACAACTGTACCACCTCAAACCACCGGTGAGGGTCTGGCTGAAGATATTTGACGCAGTCATCACCCCGATCCTTCTCTATGGCAGCGAGGTTTGGGGCCCAGCCACCTACCCAGACCAGTCAAGGTGGGATTCCAGCCCAACAGAGAACTATTTATTGCGCTTCCCACTAATATGTATACTGATTTATATACGTCCACTAATATGTATACTAAAATATATATATATATATATAATATATGAGAGATATGTATACTGATATATAGATATACCCCAAACCACCTCCCCATATAGCGGTCACCAACTAAGAGGAAGATGAGACTCCATGGACTGATACCAAATATCCATTCGGACGTGCCAATAAACCCTATTTGATTTGAGATATATGTATACTGATGGATAGACTAATAGATGTCCACTAATATATATATATATATATATATATATATATATATATATATATATATATATATATATATATATATATATATATAGGCTCTCCCATACTTGCACTGTATTACTTGCTGACATGACATCCTATACGTTCCTTCACTGCACACTGTCTCCCATTGACTGTAATGGTGACCCAATTATGTCTTTGGTTCTAATGTCAGATTTGGACCATTGGTTATAATCCGTCTCTCTCCATTTCGGTGCGCTGCTCAGATCTGCGTATAGAAGTGCTCGCTGCCCCCTTGCTTGACTGCCTGGGGTTATGGACGGACATTGTATATTCACAGACTGTGGTTAAACTGCTTGTGATGTATAGTATGGTGTGTGTGTTTATAGTGTGTGTGTGTGTGTGTGTGTGTGTGTGTATATAGTATGTAGTGTGTGTGTGTGTGTGTGTGTGTGTGTGTGTGTGTGTATATAGTATGTAGTGTGTGTGTGTGTATATAGCGCAGCCTCTAAAGATATGTCTATAGGTAAGTGTTACCCTCCCCCTCTCCTGAAGCTATAATCTGAATTGTAATGTAAGGTGTATCCAGACAAGACGACGCTCAGGTCACACATTGTCAAAGTTTTTTTTTTTTTTTTTTTCTGCTCCTGGCACAGAAAGATCTGCAACCAAAAAGTGCAGCTTTTCCACAAGATGGTGCCTTGGCCTCGGGGTAGGTCTGCGTGCAGGGATATCTGCAGTGTATGTCACTACTAACAATGTGGTTGAGGTTCCCAGGTTTCATCCACATATTGTCCTCTATGGAATCTGACCCGTCATTATAGCATTACAATTTATGAGGCGACTTTCTCAGAATTTGACACTTTGCTATGTATGAGGTAAAGTCTACGAGGCCACCGCTAAATCCCTGACAAGTCTGACAGGAAACCTGTACGAGTGGATGTAAGGTTACGGCCGGCGCTCGCTTAGTGTCAGGCGCTCTCGATGTCTGAAGTGATAAGTCCACAAGGTAGGTTACCTCATACAGGGCTGGGCACCATTAAAGAGCCACTCGCCTTTAAAGGGGTTGTTCCAAAAACTCGCTTTATTACAGTGTTGGCCAAAAGTATTGCAGTTCTGTCAGATAATCCTCGCTGTCCCCCAGATAATGATTACACAGAACAGACTCTTATATAGTATATAAGTGACACAGGGTATATACAGTATAAGTATCGCCCCCTGCAGTCCTGTCAGATAATCCTCGCTGTCCCCCAGATAATGATTACACAGCACAGACTCTTATATAGTATATAAGTGACACAGGGTATATACAGTATAAGTATCGCCCCCTGCAGTCCTGTCAGATAATCCTCGCTGTCCCCCAGATAATGATTACACAGCACAGACTCTTATATAGTATATAAGTGACACAGGGTATATACAGTATAAGTATCGCCCCCTGCAGTCCTGTCAGATAATCCTCGCTGTCCCCCAGATAATGATTACAAGCACAAACTCTTTGGTAATATCTTCATTTATTTTGCTTGCAATGAAAAAACACAAAAGAGAATGAAAAAAAAAAAGTCACATCATTGATCATTTTACCAAAAACTCCAGAACTGGTGCGGACAGAAGTATTGGCGCCCTCAGCCTAATACTTGGTAGCACAACCTTTAGACACAATAACTGCGCACAACCGCTTCCGCTAACCAGCAATGAGTTTCTTACAAGGCTCTGCTGGAATCTTAGACCCTTCTTCTGTGGCAAACTGCTCGCGGTCCCCCCTGAGATGTGAAGGGGGCCTTCTCCAAACTGCCCCCAAGAGATCTCTCCTCCCCCACAGGTGTTCTATGGGATTCAGGGCTGGACTCATTGCTGCCACTTTACAAGTCTCCAGGGCTTTCTCTCACCACCATTTTCTAGTGCTGACCTGAAGTGTGTTTTGGGTCCTTGTCCTGCTGGAAGAGCCCTGACCTCTGAGGGAGACCCCGCTTTCTCACACTGGGCCCTACATGATGCTGCACAATGTGTTGTTCGTCTTCAGACTTCATAATGCCATGCACACGGTCAAGCAGTCCAGTGCCAGAGGCAGCAAAGCAACCCCAAACCATCAGGGACCTCCGCCCTGTCTGACTGTAGGGGGCGTCTTCTTCTCTTTTTTCCTGTAATCTCTATGTTGAGGCCTTCTCCTACTTTTGTCTCCTCTGACCAGAGAACATTCTTCCAGAACGGTTTTGGCTTTCTCGGGTAAGTTTTGGCAAACTCCAGCCTGGCTTCTGTCTGTGGGTAAGAAGTGGGGTCTTCCTGGGTCTCCTACCATACAGTCCCTTCTCATTCAGACGCTGACGCTGGATAGTACGGGGTGACACTGTTGTACCCTCGCACTGCAGGGCAGCTTGGACTTGTTTGGATGTTAGTCGAGGTTCTTTATCCGCCATCTGCACAATCTTGCGGTGAAATCTCTGGTCAATGTTTCTTTTGCATCCACATCTAGGGAGGTTAGCCACAGGGCCATGGGCTTTACACTTCTGGATGACACTGCGCACGGTAGACACAGGAACATTCAGGGCTTTGGAGATGGACTTGTAGCCTTGAGATTGCTCATGCTTCCTCACAATTTTGCTTCTCAAGTCCTCAGACAGTTCTTTGGTCTTCTTTCTTTTCTCCATGCTCAATGTGGTCACACAAGGACACAGGACAGAGGTGGAGTCAACTTTAATCCATTTCAACTGGCTGCAAGTGTGATTTAGTTATTGCCACCACCTGTTAGGTGCCTCAGGTAAGTAACAGGTGCTGTTAATTACACAAATTAGAGAAGCATCACATGATTTTTCAAACCGTGCCAATACTTTTGTCCACCCCCTTTTTTATGTTTGCTGTGGAATTGTATCCAATTTGGCTTTTTGACAATTCTCTTTGTGGTTTTCCATTGAAGACAAATTAAATGAAGAAAATACCAAAGAATTTGTGACTGTAATCATTATCTGGAAGAACACGAGGATTATCTGACAGAATTGCAGGGGAGGGCAATACTTTTGGCCAACACTGTGTGTGTGTGTGTGTGTGTGTGTGTGTATGTATGTGTATATATATATATATATATATATATATATATTTAATTTAATTTGTTTTTATTTTTGTGCAAATATAAATTAAATTTTACAGACCTTTTATAGATTTTTTTGTAACCATCTTAGTGGTGACCTCTCTTGTCCTGGATGGTTACCAATAGATACAACCATGAATGTGTGAACTTTCTATAACCTGAAACCCAGCTATGACTTCTTTGTATTATCTTCTCATACATGTAGTGTCCTCTCCTGATAACCAGCCATGATGTCCTTATTGTGGTCAGGTTATCTTCTCATACATGTAGTGTCCTCCTGATAACCAGCCATGATGTCCTTATTGTGGTCGGGTTATCTTCTCATACATGTAGTGTCCTCCTGATAACCAGCCATGATGTCCTTATTGTGGTCGGGTTATCTTCTCATACATGTAGTGTCCCCTCCTGATAACCAGCCATGATGTCCTTATTGTGGTCAGGTTATCTTCTCATACATGTAGTGTCCCCTCCTGATAACCAGCCATGATGTCCTTATTGTGGTCGGGTTATCTTCTCATACATGTAGTGTCCCCTCCTGATAACCAGCCATGATGTCCTTATTGTGGTCAGGTTATCTTCTCATACATGTAGTGTCCTCTCCTGATAACCAGCCATGATGTCCTTATTGTGGTCGGGTTATCTTCTCATACATGTAGTGTCCTCCTGATAACCAGCCATGATGTCCTTATTGTGGTCGGGTTATCTTCTCATACATGTAGTGTCCTTTCCTGATAACCAGCCATGATGTCCTTATTGTGTCCAGGTTATCTTCTCATACATGTAGTGTCCTCCTGATAACCAGCCATGATGTCCTTATTGTGGTCGGGTTATCTTCTCATACATGTAGTGTCCTTTCCTGATAACCAGCCATGATGTCCTTATTGTGGTCAGGTTATCTTCTCATACATGTAGTGTCCCCTCCTGATAACCAGCCATGATGTCCTTATTGTGGTCAGGTTATCTTCTCATACATGTAGTGTCCCCTCCTGATAACCAGCCATGATGTCCTTATTGTGGTCGGGTTATCTTCTCATACATGTAGTGTCCCCTCCTGATAACCAGCCATGATGTCCTTATTGTGGTCGGGTTATCTTCTCATACATGTAGTGTCCCCTCCTGATAACCAGCCATGATGTCCTTATTGTGGTCAGGTTATCTTCTCATACATGTAGTGTCCTCCTGATAACCAGCCATGATGTCCTTATTGTGGTCGGGTTATCTTCTCATACATGTAGTGTCCTCCTGATAACCAGCCATGATGTCCTTATTGTGGTCGGGTTATCTTCTCATACATGTAGTGTCCTCCTGATAACCAGCCATGATGTCCTTATTGTGGTCGGGTTATCTTCTCATACATGTAGTGTCCTCCTGATAACCAGCCATGATGTCCTTATTGTGGTCGGGTTATCTTCTCATACATGTAGTGTCCTCCTGATAACCAGCCATGATGTCCTTATTGTGGTCGGGTTATCTTCTCATACATGTAGTGTCCTCTTGATAACCAGCCATGATGTCCTTATTGTGGTCAGGTTATCTTCTCATACATGTAGTGTCCTCTCCTGATAACCAGCCATGATGTCCTTATTGTGGTCAGGTTATCTTCTCATACATGTAGTGTCCTCTCCTGATAACCAGCCATGATGTCCTTATTGTGGTCAGGTTATCAGGAGGACACTACATGTATGAGAAGATAACCCGACCACAATAAGGACATCATTGCTGGGTTTCTGACAAGTGGTGGAAAGTTCCGGCATTCTTGGTCATATCCGTTGGCAAGCGATCAGGACAGCAGATGTCACCACTAAGATGTGCAGAGAAAATCTGTCACTTTGCAAGATTTTTTTTTTTTTTTTTTTTTAGCTTCATTGGCCACAAATCTAAATGGTCGTATTTGTGGGAATCCCTTTAAATTGGTTGTCCCATTTAAGACACTTCTGCCCCATCCACAGAACAGGAGAGAAGTGTCTGACCTGGTTTTTTGTTGGGAGCCTGTCCGCTAAAGAAGCGGTTACCAGCAGACCTCATAGACTATGGTGGAACGTCCAGTGCTCTGCTCTCGGCTGGTTTTGGGCAGAGTCTCCTACAGGTGTGAACCTAGCCTTAGGTAATACTTTATATATTCCGGTGTCTGCCGCCTGGACCTCCGAGGACCACAGAGTAAGACCAGCATAGTAGCCGCAGTTTTTAATGTTTGTCCCTCTTGCACTTTAGGTTTTGTCCCCCTTTAGTCCTCTTGGGATAGTTTAATGTTCTCTCCGCTGGAGATTGCCTGTTGCTTTTAGCTGTGTTCTCACATACTACAAGCCCCCTCCCTTCTTTATTTTTGCTGCCCCCATATTTGGCCATATAATGCTGCAGTCTTAGATTGAGCGTGCTGTTCCGTCAGTCGTGTGCGTTGGTGGCACGCTTCCTCTGCGCTGTTCACACAGGCTGCAGTTTATTTTCTCTCCTCCCACCTGCAGGACGGTAACAATAAACTTTGCCCAATGGAGCCGCAGACTGTGTGAAGGAACGCTGAGAACATAAGATGCTTTACAAGGGATGTCATTGGAAATATCCAGATTTTATTTTTTTTTATTCAAATTTTATTCATATTTTCCATAAGAACATAGAAGTACATGACGGCATAAAGAAAAGAGTAAATTACATGTAGAAACCAAATCTCACAACATCGGTATTGGGGTACGGGGGAAACGCCCTCAATCACATCATCGATTACATATGAATCAAAGCTAGAAGAAAAGAGGGGGAGGGGTAAGGCCGAATCCGTCACAATTAGAGGTACTGTGAAGGCAATATCCCCATTTTCAGGCTTATTTTTATTTAAACAATAAGGGTTAACTTTTTTTTTTTTTTCTCTTTTATTGCCAAAATCTTTTAGAAATGTGAGTAAGTTTAGTACATTGCATTATCCCCAGTGACAAGATGGATTGTGGGCCGCTCTCTGTCACCCTGCTGGTCCCCGCTGGCCGAGCCTGTAACCCAAGTCTTCTTCTGACGACCGTTCTCACTTGTTTGACTTTTACACTAAATACAGACAATGTCCCAGCCTAAGGTTTTCTTTCTTTGGGCTTATTTTGTCTCCTCTTACGGCTCCTCATCCACCCACACAGTAAACTCCTTACTTCAGGCACTTCGCGAGGTTTCCACATACTGTTTGTGCAATTTAAAGTGCGCCTCCAATTATAAAACCAGTTTCCGTGACTGAATAGCACAGGTGTAGATAAGAAACTTTGTAATATATCTTAAGAAAATCTGTTTCCTTCTCCACATTTAGGGCTCGTTCTCACGAAGTAACATGGCGCTCATTCTGACACGTAAACACGTCTGAGTGAGCGCTTCAAAACAGAATCCCATTGACTTCAATGGGTGCCGTCTTACACGCGCTACACATTGAAATCAATAGGAGGCTTTTTAACCCATTGAGTTCAATGTGCAGCGCGCATAAGACGGCACCCATTGACGTCGATGGGATTCTGTTTTGAAGTGCTCACTCTGACACGTGTTTACATGTCAGAATGAGCACCTCGTTACTTCTTGGGAATGGGCCCTTAGAGTGCTCTTCTCATCTTCCTCCAAGAGAATCCGTACTCTGCTTCATCCAGAAGTCTATGGAGGAGGCAGCTGTTGGTGTCGCTGCATTCTGAGTGGTGCAATCCTTATTTTGCAGTGTTAGAAGGGCTCTTTCACTAAGGTGACATGCCAACCACCACACGCATGTTGCCAGGCCATGATTAATTGGCACAGATGGCATCCGTGTTTTGCCTGTGCCTCTGTGGCCCCTTCACTGACCGGAACGGACAGGAATAGGACTTGTCCTGAGTTTTGCTCATGGCCTCATAGAGGAGACTGTGAAAATACACGTTTGTGTGTATGGGGCCATAGAGATGAATGGGTCAGCCATTAAAACCCACGGCTGGCACACAGTCATTTGCACGAGACCTTCCAGTTTAGCCGCTTCAGTTATTTGTATGTCTTTTCTTGCAGCCGCCGCCTCCCTCTCTCCTCTCCATAGACTTCCATGTAAAAAGTGACTAGGCCTTATAAATGGAGAAGCAGACGGATTTCTTGTAATAGTCATTTATGGAGTGGAGGTAGGCTTTAAGGTTTGTGTTTATGCAGACTAGCCTCTTGGCACACGGCATGTGATGGCGCAGCTCCTGGTGCACTTGGTGTGCCGCTAACCTCCAGCCAATGTCACATTTACAACACTCTCACGTGTTTCCTACGGTTATGTCTGGAGACGACATGGCTGCTCCTTCTGTAAAATCTCCTGCTTGCTATAGCCAATGTAAGTCTGCCATGTTGAGCAGTATTCTATACTGTGTATGGACAGAAGTGATGTCTTTGTAACGCTCATCTATGTGAGTACCGACACATCTGTACTTCAGGCAATGTCAAGCCGTACTATGAACAAATCCTTATTTGCAGGGTTTCTTATTGTGGCTTGGGCTTTGCATCATGGTTACGATCTCGCTCTGCCCATTGCTATTGTCCAGCTGATTATCTTGTGGTTTTTGTAGACTCTTTTGTACCTTATGTAATATGGAGACATTACAGCATGCTCGGAGAATCTTCCCTGACCGTATAACGCGTGTTACAGATACTCTGCTCTGAAAGGGATACTTAAGAATAGCATGGGGAACCCTGAACGTCTCGCACGCCACAGCTTTCGTATGCTCATTTCTTATGTATTGGACTCTCTGCGTTCCTCAGATTTCAGATGCAAAAGTATTCTCGTGGCTTGGGTGTTATTGTGTAGCTGTATTAAATAACGGCGGCTTCAGCGAGACTTCTCGTTACCTTTCTTCCTTCTCATAGACTTGGAAGGGCGGCAGGGTGCATGCGCAGGACTCCTGTGGTGGTTGGGGGTCCTGTTGGTTGGAGCCCCCTGATCAGATGTCTATGGCTGCACTCGAAATCAATATGGAGCCTCTATTACAAACGCTGTTGCTTTTCATGGTGTCCATTATGTTGGAGACACGGCACAGTATCATGGTCTAATTATTATATATAAACCATGATCCAAATGGAAATGAACCCGAATATGGGAATCGCTCACAGATCTGCTTTATATAGGGAATATGCTCTGCCATTGTTCAGACTTGTCCTAATATTGAATGTCTTGTGTGGATAGCTCATCAGTATTCTAATCCTGTTAAACACTTGCCTGTGCGCCTGCTGGTTTTAAGGGGGTCTCTAGGACATGAATTTTGACAATCAGGAACATATTGGAGGTTGTCTAACTCTTTGCACCCCACTAGTCCGCTCAATGATGCGGCCATGTTGCTTGGGGCACTGCTATCGTCTTTGTTGCCACCTTACATTCTGGCTATGCCTGGGTGTTACATGTGACTCTGTTGCATTCACTGGAATGGGAAGGAACGTAGAGAATGCACAGCTCTGTGCCTGGTGAAAGGGAAGGCTTGTCCGAGCACCGCTGGCCCTTCTAGTGGCTCGTTTAGAAGGTGCCAATTGTTAGAGCCCCGCTGATATCTTAGGTTGTTGAGCAATACGAAGGATAGGCAGTGAATATTCAGGAAATCTCCTTTTGGCTATGGCCACACGTGGCGTCTGCTGTGGGAACCGGCTGGTTTGGGTTGTGGGTTTCATCCCTACAGGGCTTTGTACAGGTTGGAAACCAGAGTGGAATCTGAACCTGCAGCACAAACCTCCTTGTCTTGTGGGATTTGCCATATTCCCATCCATTTCACTGCCATTGTAATTCTCAGCAGGTCTTTCCACCAGTAACTCCAAACCTTTGACCTCCGCCTTAAGTAGCAGGTTGTCTGGCTAGAAGTCTTTGCTTTCTTGTAGGCCTCAGCATGTTTTAACCTTTGGCATAACTTCTAGCATCTAAGGAGGAAGTGTCTGCAAATCTATAGAAAATTCTAACCCAAGATAGCCGTGTATTACTTCAAGGACCTTCCACTCCCCAGCTAGTAATGGTAGTAGATTGCTTTTGTCTTCACATTACTACAGGCTTAGGCCCAGTTCACATCTGCGTGTGGGTTTCCATTGGGGGGGGGGGTGTCTTCCTGAATTGAAACCTAATCCGCGTAAAAAAGCAGTTACCTTAGGCAGCCCACAGACTATAATGGGTGTGCATGTGGTTTCTGCACGAAAAATGCGAAAGAAAGGTTCTACTTGCAGGACGGGGAGCGGAATGGCCTGAACGCTGATGTGACTCGGGCCTTAAAGAGAATATGACATGAGGTTTATGCTGCCTGAACTCTGGGCATTATCAAATCCTGACCAAGAAAGAGGTTTTACTCTACAGCTTTGTGGCCTTTCAAGCAAACATTGGGGTACTGGGGGGGGACATACTAAGGATAGGTCATCTGTATTCAGAGAATGGAACAAGAAGCAGACAGCGCCGTTCTGTGTAGTGGTCAAACCAGGTTACTGCAGCTTCAAATGAATGGGAAAGAGCTGCAATAACCTGATCTGACCACTGAATGGAGAACAGCGCTGTCTGCTTCCTGCTCCAGCAATTATCAGCAATTAAATGGTTGTGCCAGGTGTCAGACCCAACTCGCCTGATATTGCCGACCTCATAATAATTAATAAATTTTATTTCTATAGCGCCAACATATTCCGCAGTGCTGTACAATTTGTAGGGTTCAAGTACAGACAGAGATGCATTACAAAGAGTCATTTCCCAATCTGAGGTAGAGGGGGTGACACGAGGTGAGGGGATCAGTACTATGATAGGTGATGGGATCAGTACTATGGTAGGTGAGGGGGGATCAGTACTATGGTAGGTGAGGGGATCAGTACTATGGTAGGTGAGGGGGGATCAGTACTATGGTAGGTGAGGGGGGATCAGTACTATGGTAGGTGAGGGGATCAGTACTATGGTACGTGGGGGGATCAGTACTATGGTAGGTGAGGGGGGATCAGTACTATGGTAGGTGAGGGGATCAGTACTATGGTAGGTGAGGGGGGGATCAGTACTATGGTAGGTGAGGGGGGATCAGTACTATGGTAGGTGAGGGGGGATCAGTACTATGGTAGGTGAGGGGGGATCAGTACTATGGTAGGTGAGGGGGGGATCAGTACTATGGTAGGTGAGGGGGGATCAGTACTATGGTAGGTGAGGGGGGATCAGTACTATGGTAGGTGAGGGGATCAGTACTATGGTAGGTGAGGGGGGATCAGTACTATGGTAGGTGAGGGGGGATCAGTACTATGGTAGGTGAGGGGATCAGTACTATGGTAGGTGAGGGGGGATCAGTACTATGGTAGGTGGGGGGGGATCAGTACTATGGTAGGTGATGGGATCAGTACTATGGTAGGTGAGGGGATCAGTACTATGGTAGGTGATGGGATCAGTACTATGGTAGGTGAGGGGATCAGTACTATGGTAGGTGAGGGGGGATCAGTACTATGGTAGGTGAGGGGATCAGTACTATGGTAGGTGAGGGGGGATCAGTACTATGGTAGGTGATGGGATCAGTACTATGGTAGGTGAGGGGATCAGTACTATGGTAGGTGAGGGGGGATCAGTACTATGGTAGGTGAGGGGGGATCAGTACTATGGTAGGTGAGGGGGGATCAGTACTATGGTAGGTGAGGGGGGATCAGTACTATGGTAGGTGAGGGGGGATCAGTACTATGGTAGGTGAGGGGATCAGTACTATGGTAGGTGAGGGGGGATCAGTACTATGGTAGGTGAGGGGGGATCAGTACTATGGTAGGTGAGGGGGGATCAGTACTATGGTAGGTGAGGGGGGATCAGTACTATGGTAGGTGAGGGGGGATCAGTACTATGGTAGGTGAGGGGGGGATCAGTACTATGGTAGGTGAGGGGGGATCAGTACTATGGTAGGTGAGGGGGGATCAGTACTATGGTAGGTGAGGGGGGATCAGTACTATGGTAGGTGAGGGGGGATCAGTACTATGGTAGGTGAGGGGGGATCAGTACTATGGTAGGTGAGGGGGGATCAGTACTATGGTAGGTGATGGGATCAGTACTATGGTAGGTGAGGGGGGATCAGTACTATGGTAGGTGAGGGGGGATCAGTACTATGGTAGGTGAGGGGGGATCAGTACTATGGTAGGTGAGGGGGGGATCAGTACTATGGTAGGTGAGGGGGGATCAGTACTATGGTAGGTGAGGGGATCAGTACTATGGTAGGTGAGGGGGGATCAGTACTATGGTAGGTGAGGGGGGATCAGTACTATGGTAGGTGAGGGGGGATCAGTACTATGGTAGGTGAGGGGGGATCAGTACTATGGTAGGTGAGGGGATCAGTACTATGGTAGGTGAGGGGATCAGTACTATGGTAGGTGAGGGGGGATCAGTACTATGGTAGGTGAGGGGATCAGTACTATGGTAGGTGAGGGGATCAGTACTATGGTAGGTGAGGGGATCAGTACTATGGTAGGTGAGGGGGATCAGTACTATGGTAGGTGAGGGGGATCAGTACTATGGTAGGTGAGGGGATCAGTACTATGGTAGGTGAGGGGGGGATCAGTACTATGGTAGGTGAGGGGGGATCAGTACTATGGTAGGTGAGGGGATCAGTACTATGGTAGGTGAGGGGGGATCAGTACTATGGTAGGTGAGGGGGGATCAGTACTATGGTAGGTGAGGGGATCAGTACTATGGTAGGTGAGGGGATCAGTACTATGGTAGGTGAGGGGGGATCAGTACTATGGTAGGTGAGGGGGGGATCAGTACTATGGTAGGTGAGGGGGGGATCAGTACTATGGTAGGTGAGGGGGGATCAGTACTATGGTAGGTGAGGGGATCAGTACTATGGTAGGTGAGGGGATCAGTACTATGGTAGGTGAGGGGGGATCAGTACTACGGTAGGTGAGGGGGGATCAGTACTATGGTAGGTGAGGGGGGATCAGTACTATGGTAGGTGAGGGGGGGTCAGTACTATGGTAGGTGAGGGGGGATCAGTACTATGGTAGGTGAGGGGGGATCAGTACTATGGTAGGTGAGGGGGGATCAGTACTATGGTAGGTGAGGGGGGATCAGTACTATGGTAGGTGAGGGGGGATCAGTACTATGGTAGGTGAGGGGGGATCAGTACTATGGTAGGTGAGGGGGGATCAGTACTATGGTAGGTGAGGGGGGATCAGTACTATGGTAGGTGAGGGGGGATCAGTACTATGGTAGGTGAGGGGGGATCAGTACTATGGTAGGTGAGGGGGGATCAGTACTATGGTAGGTGAGGGGATCAGTACTATGGTAGGTGAGGGGGGATCAGTACTATGGTAGGTGAGGGGGGATCAGTACTATGGTAGGTGAGGGGGGATCAGTACTATGGTAGGTGTGGGAGTCAATGCCACCTGGGGCTTGGGCAGTTATTTCCTGACGGATCTTATCAATGTTATCTTGGAAATACGTGGCCAGGTCATCAGCACTAAGGTCTGTGAATGGCGTCTGCACCTTGGGTGTGAGTAAGGAGTGAAAGGTTTCAAAAAGCCTTTTAGGGTTGCTGGAGAGAGAAGAGATGAGGGCGGTGAAATAGTCTTGTTTGGCGAGGTAAAGGGCAGAGCTATATATTTTAAGCATAAATTTGAAGTGGAGGAAATCTGCAGGTGAACACGATTTTCTCCACAGACGTTCGGCAGACCTAGAGCAGCGCTGGAGAAATCGTGTCTGTGGCGTGTGCCAGGGCTGCTGCCTCCTATGTGGGACTTCACGAGTGGAGGGGGGGGGGGGGGGGCACCTCATCCAATGCATTATTAAGGGTTTCATTATAGTGACTGGTGGCCAGATTGGGACAGGAGATTGAGGAGATGGGGGACAGAGAGGACTGTAGAGTATCTGAGAGGTGCTGGGTGTCGATAGCATGTAAGTTCCTATATGTGTGTTGGGTAGGGGTATCTTGTGAAGGGGAGAGGGCACTGATGGTGAGAGACAGAAGGTTGTGGTCAGAGAGCAGCAGAGAAGAGTTAGAAAATTTAGAAACTGTGAGGCGTCGATGGAAGACGAGATCAATAGTGTTTCCACCTACATGTGTGGCAGAAGAAGAACATTGTGAAAGACCAAGAGAAGTGAGAAACTGAGGCAGCCGGGGAGTGAGGGGGGCAATAGGGATGTTAGTCACCAATGATGAGGGTAGGAATAGACCAGGATAGTAAGAGGGGAAGCCAAGAAGCAAAGTGGTCCAAAAATTGGTAGGGTGAGCCAGGTGGGCGGTAGATCACGGCTACACGTAAGGAGAGTGGGCGGAAAAGTCTGATAGCATGGACTGCAAATGAGGGGAATGTGAGTGAGGGGACCGGGGGAATGGACTGAAAAATGCACTGTGGTGACAGAAGTAATCCTACCCCACCACCCTGCCTGTTGTCAGGCCTAGAGGGATGTGAGAATTGTAGGCCACCATGAGACAGAGGGCTATGGCCCCGCAGATTTTGCTGCAGTTTTATTAGCTAACACCAGGAGTGGATTCAGCAGAAGGTTAGACGTAGAAGAACTTCCTAGATTTCCCATTCCTTTTGCAGCCATTCTTGGTTTTGGTTCCAAAAAACGCAGCAAAATCTGCAACAAAAAAAGCTGCAACGTGGGCCTCAGCCTTGGGCCTTTATGCATGTTTTTGAGCTAGCCACGCTTTCCGCATCGTTTTTTCCCGAAAGGTGGGAGTGATATTAAATCTCATTCACTTTACTGTAAGACGCAGTGGTGTTTGTTTTGTTTTTTTCTGCTGCGCCAGACATTGTGATTCTGCAGTGTGTGGCCTTGGGGGGTTAAGTAAAACCGTGTGCACACGTTGGCCTTCATGTTGAGGTGTGTTTTTGCCGCTATCTTTGTGCAGACATTTTACATGAAAACAATAAAAACCTTCTTGCCTTCCATATTTTGTCTTGTACGTAATGTGAATGGTCAGCAGCGTCGGCTTTAAATAGTCCTGTGATTCACCCGCGGCCGTGTTTATGAAGAGCTTCCATATAGGTGCGGGTCATGTGTCAGGCCCCAGAACTTGCTGTGTATGTGCAATCCCTTGGCCTTTTGCACACATCTGAAAAGTGATCTGCGGAGGGGAATCCTTCACATAAGAGGATCAGTCCTGGCTCTGGGGTGGGGGCGTCTGCTCAGACATCTGTTAAGTCACTTACACAGACGTTACATAGCACAGTCTGGTTCCTGCACGCCTAAGCACAAAGTGGAATCTCGGCCTCCAGATGCAATAGGTCGCCGCAGGTAGAAGCGTAAGCAGCTGACGGGCACAAAGACAATAAGGAGTATGAGAAAACCTTCTAGAATCGCCCCAAGTCCCGCTGATGAGACCCCCCCAGCAGGGGAAGTATTATATGGCGCTCGTGTGATACAGAATGAGCTGCTTTCCATTTTGACTCTCATAGGAGAAATCCTGTGCTATGATGAGCCCTGATAGGTTCTGTTAGAGCGTGCGGTCACGCCTGGGCCCCGGAGCTTTAGGGGACCCATAAGGTGTGTCGCTCTCATAGGAGTAAACCACGACACCTTATAATTGGGCCTGGATCATGTTCTGCACTGGGGCATATAAATGGGGGGTCCTCATGAAACGGCCCTTATGGAATCTAAAAAGGCTGCCCTAACATTCATTAGTATTGTCATCATTTGGTTAAGTGACATGAGAAAATAAAGATCAGGAAATCTGAAGATGTCTTCTCTAAAAAAGGACCCGCTGGTCATCTCCTCTAAGTGCAGCTGTGAATGGCCTACAAAGCTGCAGTGACTTTACATGGTGGCCAATCAGATGAATACCTCATCTCTATGCAAAAAAGCTAGTGCAGGAGCCAGTGATTTTATAGGGGGTTTCCAGGCTAAAAATATCAGATTGGTGGAGTCCTGGATGTCAGACCCCCACAAATCAGCTGTGCTCTGTGAGAATGGAGCAGGAAGCAGACAGCGCTGTTCTCTGTAGTGGCCAGACCAGGTACTGCAGACCTCTATTTGGCCAGTTTTTGTCTGTACATATCGTGTGTGTTGTCTTGTAAAGTCACTTACTAATATTCTCCCAATATGGCTGCTACCATCTGCTAGTGGTCATATCTGGACTGCAGCAATGCACAGCAACAATATATTTAAGACTCCCGCACTGCCCTCCTGCGACAGGATCCAAGATGATGTTTATTTGTCCTTCTAGTCATTTGATGCGATCGCGCAGCGTTTAGGATCGTGGGCCCGGCCTCACAGGGACTTCTAGTTCTTGAAAATTTTTCTTTTGATCAAAATAAATCTTTCAATCTTGACCATTTATTTTTTCTTTTTTTTCAGGGAAATGAAGCAAGCTACCCGTTGGAGATGTGCTCACACTGTAAGTAGTCTTCCTCTTCTCCCAGTCTGGGATGTGGGCAGAGAGTCTTTGGTAGTAGACGGCCCTCACAGCTGAGTATTTGGTGCAGTGTAGCAGGAAGTGGGTCTGGTCTTCTAGGGCCCCCTGGTCACAGTGCTGGCACAGTCTCTTCTCCCGTGGCTTGTACGTCTGCCTGTATCGCCCCGTCTCTATCTCTAGGTTGTGGGCGCTCAGTCTGTATCGGCTCAGGGTCTGTCTGTGCTTGGGGTGGCGTATTCTCTCCAGGTAGGTGGCCATGGTGTAGTCCCTTTGTAGGGATTGGTACACATTGGTGAGTTTCTTGGAGTTATTTATTTCGTTTCTCCATTCTTCAATGTACCGCTCTCTGTTTGCCTCTGTGGTCGCCTTTATTTCGGCCTTGGTTATCATCTGTTGGTGTTTTTGGTTTGGTGGTTGGCTGTTGTTTGGTTGGTGAGTGTCTGGTTTGCTTGGGTGGCTTAGCCAGGCTTGGTGGTGGTAGGAGTCGCTCCCCTGGATGTGTGCCTGGAAAGCTAGCGCCCTCTTCTGTATGGTGAGCCATAGGGGGAGTCTGCCTAGCTCTGCCCTGCAGGCTATGTTGGTGGTGTTGCGATGGACATGGAGCAGGTATTTGCAGAACTCCAGGTGGAAGTTCTCTGTTGGGCTGGAATCCCACCTTGACTGGTCTGGGTAGGTGGCTGGGCCCCAAACTTCACTGCCATAGAGAAGGATCGGGGAGATGACAGCGTCAAATATCTTCATCCAGACCCTCACCGGTGGTTTGAGGTGGTACAGTTGTCTTCTGATGGCGTAGAAGGTTCTGCAGGCTTTTGCTTTCAGGGTTTCTATTGCTGCTTTGAAGCTTCCTGATTGGCTGAGCTCCAGCCCCAGGTCGGTGTAGCTGTTGGTTTTCTCCAGTGTGGAGCCGTTCAGTGTGAATTGTGGGGTGGTGGAGGCTTTATTGTGGCCCTTCTTCTGAAATACCAACTGTAGTGGATGGGGTGATGGTATCTGTACTGTAAAGGTGTTATCTTCTATTGTAATACAGTCTGTGATGTAAATAAGGTGACTGCTACAAGGTAAACCCCTACAGAATCTGTAATTTTTACTTGCTGATTTGGTTTAGTGGCCACAGTGAAAACTGCAGGATGAAGTACTTAGAAAATTGGTTTCAAGTATAGTTCATTTTCCGGTGACACACTTGAGGATTAGCATTATTAACACCAGTCTTCATTTTCACATCTCTGCTAAATTTCTGAAGGGGCCACAGCACTGCCCAACCCCCCCTATGTTCCCTTTCCAGGGAGGTGGAGCACAAGAAAACTGTCCAGAGGGCCGGTATAGGAGGTGTAATGTGCGCCTTTGTCTTTACCAGTGTTGTCACACCTCCTGGAGACCATTGTAACGACCCATCAGCTGAGTGTAGGACGAGCTATGTCACCATGTGCAACCTGTGAATGGGGATGTGGAGATTTTCCAGAATCAGGAGCTGAGCGGTGAAATCTTGGCCCCCTGCCCTTAAGCTATTTGAAGGGACTTGTAGCATTTGGGCAAGCCTTATTACCCCTTTGTTTCCGTTGGTTTCTGCCTGCACTTAGTAGCTGCGGTGCAGAGCATTGCTCAAGTGAACAGGATGAAGCTGCAATATCCTGCACCCGCGCTAACCAGCACAGGACTTACAGGTAGATGGATTGATGATGTGTAAGGACCTCATGTCTGTGACCTATCCTAGACACCAAGCACCTTCAGGCTCGCCATGTTCATTAGTCGGAGGTTAGCCATGTCTTCCTTCCCAGAGTAAAGGTTTCAGTTTCCTTTCACTGCCAGTACAGGGAAGTGGAGAATTGCTCAGTTCTCATTGAAATCTGTGGCCTGTAATGCCTTGACATTTTGGGTTTTATTTATACCTGCTCCCCACTGTAGCTGATGGATAAGAGTCCCGAACAGGACCCCAATACATGATCTGAAAATGGGTCGGCTAATCCAGGCGGCTTCTGGTCCTCGGCTATGTCATGTGACCTCTCATTGTCCAATAGACCCAATGTTGCAGATTTATCATTGAAAACTTACCTGAATTCTAGTTCCGTTTGAGCCCCCCCCCCCCCCCCCCCAAAAAAAAAAAAAAAAACTCATGTTCTATATACGTTTGGGCAGTTTCTGCACTTTTACAACTGGTTGGTGGGACAGAAACTAAGCCGAGTCTTCAGGGCCTTCGCCTTGGCCTAGGAAGTTCACCAATGTGTCAGACTTACCGTTCCTCAGTCGCTGTGAATAATCTGGCACATTATAAAACATATAAGACTAGGTTCACATTGCATCGATGCATCCAGCGCAGATTCTGCTGTAAATTAGTGGAGAGATCCTGTGCAGAGGTTTTAGTATAACCCGGTGGTCACCGCTGTTTTAATGGACTGTCTGTCATTTGGATCCTCTGGAGGACTCTGAGCCCTGCGCAAGTGTGAACCTAGCCTGAACCGTATTCGTAAATGTGCTGCGGTGTCTCGTCCTGACGTGGTCATTTTCTCTCTCCGTTCCTATGCGAGTCTTACACACAGAGAAGTGACTATCTGAGCACAAGATGGTGTCAGGTGGAGTGCGGGTCACATGACACAGCGGAGGACCTTTCGTCACCAGCCAGAGCTCTCTTCAATAGCTGCAAATCCACTGATTTCCCCACAGTTGGAGCTTTTTCTCTTGCCCCCACCACTCGTGAGCAATCAATGAAGTTTGTGTTGCTGGATTATGCCAACTAGAGTCTCAATTGGGCGATGTCAGAGGCAAGTGGGTGTAATAGTGAGCTCTGACCCTCTCACCTCTGGTTGTAGCTCGGAGTTACACTCTTGACATTATCAGGCTCGTAACAGCATTGATTGCTCAGGAACGGTGGGGACTAGAGAAAAATCTCCAACTGTGCCAGAATCGGTGGAGCTGAGACTATTGCCAGATGCTAAGAACTGTAGGTGAAAGGTCTCAAGTACAGCCGCCTTCACTACAGTCATGTCATTTACTTTATTTAAAGGGCCGGTATATAGATTTTTTTTCCTTTACTACTATAAACTTAGTTAGAAACTTTCTTCCAAGTTTCCGCTTTGGTTTGGTTCCTTTTAAGGTTTTATTATGTTCCTATTAATGTTGTTCTTGTCCTTGAGAAATGGTTTTCCGAGGGAAATCCTCATCAACATGGCAGAATGTAAAAGTGTGTCCTTGTCTCTGATTTTGTAGCGTACGCTGAACACAAGTGTCTATGAATATCTTCAAGGGCATTGCCTGTGTAATGTGAGCCGCCCCCCGCAGATGGAAATAGATGCCTTCAGCGTTCAGTGCTGTGCTTATGAATCAGACGTTTCGGCAGCCATCTCTGAGTTGCTCCTCAGCGTCTTACACTTGGACGGTGAGAGCAGAAGGCGCCTTGTACTCGGAATGGCTTCTGGAGGATTTTATTCCTTCTGCAGGATTTATTTCTTTTGCGTCACTGCTGCCGGAACGTTATGTCTGACGCGTGCGGACTAGGTAGCTATTGTCCACTGTTATCAGCCATTACAGTGAAGCTTTAGTGTCTATTAATATGATTGTATAGAGATGTATGCCCCTTACTACTTGGTACACACGTGTCCAGATCTTAGGTGTCACCTCCCCCTCCTGCCAAAAGAAAAGGGAGGGGGGGGACTTTAAAAAGTCAAACAATTCAAGGGGTTTTGTGGAACTTCCTAATTTATGACTTGTCCTTAGAAGATTTGTCAAGATCCAACTACCAGGACTCCCATTTACACGGTGCGCTTCCTTAGCAACAGGTCATGTGAAGGCCCTGACATCAGTCACAGCTCAGTCCCATTCAAGTGATAGGACTGAGCTACAATAGCAAGTGCAGCTGATGCACAAATACGGCTCTGTGCTTGGAGAGGGTAAGTTCATACGGGGTTTTATGGTCTGGAACCTCAGGTGGAGGCCACATCAGCTTCTGGACCAAAAAACGAGTAGCCGCAACTGAAAGCCGGTGCACTGCAGCAGCATCCAGGCGCTCACTCCGCTCCGGGTTACACCCAATGAATGGGCTTAGTCAGGAGGTGGGAGTGTCTTCAGGCTGAATCACGAGGCGAAACAACCTGAAGGAGCATGTCGCTTCTTTTTCCAGGAGCCGGAACAAAGACCTGAGCGGCTTCCATTGATTTCAGTGGGAGCCCTCTGTTTGGTCAGGATTTAGAGGCAGATACGGCTTGCATGATGGCGGTCCTTTGTATAAAAAAGTTTGGAGTACCGCGTCTCGGGTCGTCCTTACAAGCCTCGGTACGTGTGGTATGATGTCTGTACTTCTTGATATCAGGAGTAACATCGTGGTAATCTGCCGTCTTTATTCACGACCATCACCCCCATATACCTCGCTATACGTCCTTGTTAGCTGTCTATTCCACCTTCTCCCCGTATACTGTTGTGTCCGTTTTGTATACTCCTTTTAATGGATACTAATTGTTTTATTATATCTTCTTCTGTGTGGATATTTTTCTCTGTGCATTGGAGTTGGTGGCAGATTACCTGCAGGCGTGTTACCTTCCATACATGACACTCCTGTATACGCCTATATTTACTTCTATGTCTCTATATACCTGCCGGCGGTCTTCACAATTAGTCCTGTAGGTGTATGAGGTGTGTATGTGCTGCCGTGTACAGAGCCAGAAGGTTACAGACGTGTGCACTGCCGGATCGCTCCGCTGCTTGTGGTCCTATATCTTGTATCCAGCTTCTGGCTGATCAGTGCAGCTCCACGTGCCTGTGGTTAGGTTATCAATGTACAGTGCTATAGGCTCTGCTGTGGAGAAGGATGTTCCTCCCCGCTCACACTGTACAGCGCTATAGGCACTGCTGTGGAGAAGGACGTTCCTCCCCGCTCACACTGTGCAGCGCTATAGGCTCTGCTGTGGAGAAGGACATTCCTCCCCGCTCACACTGTACAGCGCTATAGGCACTGCTGTGGAGAAGGACGTTCCTCCCCGCTCACACTGTACAGCGCTATAGGCTCTGCTGTGGAGAAGGACGTTCCTCCCCGCTCACACTGTATAGCGCTATAGGCTCTGCTGTGGAGAAGGACGTTCCTCCCCGCTCACACTGTGCAGCGCTATAGGCTCTGCTGTGGAGAAGGACGTTCCTCCCCGCTCACACTGTACAGCGCTATAGGCTCTGCTGTGGAGAAGGACGTTCCTCCCCGCTCACACTGTACAGCGCTATAGGCTCTGCTGTGGAGAAGGACGTTCCTCCCCGCTCACACTGTACAGCGCGATAGGCTCTGCTGTGGAGAAGTACATTCCTCCCCGCTCACACTGTACAGCGCTATAGGCTCTGCTGTGGAGAAGGACGTTTGGGTCTCAAACAACCCTTTAAAGAGGACCTTTCACCGGTTTGGGCACAGGCAGTTCTATATACGGCTGAATTCAGCATCGGCTTTCTGATCTGTGCCCCGGGTGAAGAGCTATTGGTGCTGGTATTGTAGCTCTTTACAGTCAGTCAGTCAGGAACGTCCTTCTCCACAGCAGCGCCTATCGCGCTGTACAGTGTGAGCGGGGAGGAACGTCCTTCTTCCCAGCAGAGCCTATAGCGCTGTACAGTGTGAGCGGGGAGGAACGTCCTTCTTCCCAGCAGAGCCTATAGCGCTGTACTGTGTGAGCGGGGAGGAACGTCCTTCTTCCCAGCAGAGCCTATAGCGCTGTACAGTGTGAGCGGGGAGGAACGTCCTTCTCCACAGCAGAGCCTATAGCGCTGTACAGTGTGAGCGGGGAGGAACGTCCTTCTCCACAGCAGAGCCTATAGCGCTGTACAGTGTGAGCGGGGGAGGAACGTCCTTCTTCCCAGCAGAGCCTATAGCGCTGTACAGTGTGAGCGGGGAGGAACGTCCTTCTTCCCAGCAGAGCCTATAGCGCTGTACAGTGTGAGCGGGGAGGAACGTCCTTCTTCCCAGCAGTGCCTATAGCGCTGTACAGTGTGAGCGGGGAGGAACGTCCTTCTCCACAGCAGAGCCTATAGCGCTGTACAGTGTGAGCGGGGAGGAACGTCCTTCTTCCCAGCAGTGCCTATTGCGCTGTACAGTGTGAGCGGGGAGGAACGTCCTTCTTCCCAGCAGTGCCTATAGCGCTGTACAGTGTGAGCGGGGAGGAACGTCCTTCTCCACAGCAGAGCCTATAGCGCTGTACAGTGTGAGCGGGGAGGAACGTCCTTCTTCCCAGCAGTGCCTATTGCGCTGTACAGTGTGAGCGGGGAGGAACGTCCTTCTTCCCAGCAGAGCCTATAGCGCTGTACTGTGTGAGCGGGGAGGAACGTCCTTCTTCCCAGCAGAGCCTATAGCGCTGTACAGTGTGAGCGGGGAGGAACGTCCTTCTTCCCAGCAGAGCCTATAGCGCTGTACTGTGTGAGCGGGGAGGAACGTCCTTCTTCCCAGCAGAGCCTATAGCGCTGTACAGTGTGAGCGGGGAGGAACGTCCTTCTTCCCAGCAGTGCCTATTGCGCTGTACAGTGTGAGCGGGGAGGAACGTCCTTCTTCCCAGCAGAGCCTATAGCGCTGTACTGTGTGAGCGGGGAGGAACGTCCTTCTTCCCAGCAGAGCCTATAGCGCTGTACAGTGTGAGCGGGGAGGAACGTCCTTCTTCCCAGCAGAGCCTATAGCGCTGTACTGTGTGAGCGGGGAGGAACGTCCTTCTTCCCAGCAGAGCCTATAGCGCTGTACAGTGTGAGCGGGGAGGAACGTCCTTCTCCACAGCAGAGCCTATAGCGCTGTACAGTGTGAGCGGGGAGGAACGTCCTTCTTCCCAGCAGTGCCTATTGCGCTGTACAGTGTGAGCGGGGAGGAACGTCCTTCTTCCCAGCAGTGCCTATAGCGCTGTACAGTGTGAGCGGGGAGGAACGTCCTTCTCCACAGCAGTGCCTATAGCGCTGTACAGTGTGAGCGGGGAGGAACGTCCTTCTTCCCAGCAGTGCCTATAGCGCTGTACAGTGTGAGCGGGGAGGAACGTCCTTCTTCTCAGCAGTGCCTATAGCGCTGTACAGTGTGAGCGGGGAGGAACGTCCTTCTTCCCAGCAGAGCCTATAGCGCTGTACAGTGTTAGCGGGGAGGAACGTCCTTCTTCCCAGCAGTGCCTATAGCGCTGTACAGTGTGAGCGGGGAGGAACGTCCTTCTTCCCAGCAGAGCCTATAGCGCTGTACAGTGTGAGCGGGGAGGAACGGTTATGGTCCGGGGCACAGGCAGTTCTATATACGGCTGAATTCAGCGCACTGTCGGCTTTCACAATCTGTGCCCGGGTGAAGAGCTATCTGTCCTGGTACCGTAGCGCTTCACAGTCAGTCAGGAACGTCCTTCTTCCCAGCAGTGCCTATAGCGCTGTACAGTGTGAGCGGGGAGGAACGTCCTTCTTCCCAGCAGTGCCTATAGCGCTGTACAGTGTGAGCGGGGAGGAACGTCCTTCTTCCCAGCAGTGCCTATAGCGCTGTACAGTGTGAGCGGGGAGGAACGTCCTTCTTCCCAGCAGTGCCTATAGCGCTGTACAGTGTGAGCGGGGAGGAACGTCCCCCTCCCTCTGCTCACAGTGCTCGTTCATAGACCAGTATTATCAGGAGGGGAGGGCGCGTTCCTCCCCGCACACACTGTACAGCCCTATAGGAGAAGGACGTTCCTGACTGACTGTGAAGAGCTACGGTCCCGAGACAGCCCTTCACCCGGGCACAGATCAGAAAGCCGACAGCGCGCTGAATTCAGCCGTATATAGAACTGCCCCGGGCCATGAAAGGTCCTCTTTAAATGTAGATAGAAAGACAGCGAGAACCTTTTTATTTTCACTAAAGCGGCAGCACTCTAATATGATGCCCATTGGTATAACTCTAGGGGTGGCATCTGCAACCAAGCCCTGAAGCCAGCGGGGCCCACGGGTCACTCCATAGACTAGGGCTGGATAAACTCCTGATTTCCTTTGCTGCCTGTGTCATAAATGTTTTACCTCTGGTGCATTGGGGCAATAAGATTTATGATCCGTGGCATTCCACTGTCAGAAAGGAGCAAATAACCCAATTTAGTGTATTGGGGGATTCTATGGCTATTGGCTGATCGGAAGCTGGAGTGCACAGACTTGTGAATGTCGTGGCGAGAAGGAAAGGGAAATGGCGATACTTCTACAATGTGTGCGTGGGAGGCCCGCGAGCCTTTAGTGACCCCCCAGGGTGATACGAGGCCATACTGTATATCTAAACACACAAGTCTCTCCTTGTGGATTCTTACAGAATTGTTGTGAAAGAGATTGCGGTATGTTTCCTGATATTCTGTAGATATGGCGCCCTTCTCCCAGCGAACCCCTTACCCGTGGCTTATGGAGTGGGGAGGCTTCCATTTTCCTTTGAACCCTTTTCGGTGTCTGATCCAGATTTTGTGTGAGATGTATAAACCCCAATTGTGCCCCTCCCTGCTGTGGAGCAGAATATGTGAGGACCCCGCTGATGCCGCCCAGTTGGTGTCATATTTACCAGGTCCAGCCGTGCGTCTTCTAGAAGCTTCTGCTCATCTTACATCTCCTGTCCTGACTCGTCTAACATTTGGGAGGGCGATGGTCACTTGGAGCCCGTGGGTGTGCGGCCAGCTTAGGGTTAGCTTGACGTGCCAGATCTTGATAGCACTGCTTTTTTTTTTTGTAGGTCACAGATTTTCATTTTGCCATTTTGTAGGTCTTTTATTTTGGGCTGTGCGCTTGTCTCCAGCTGCGTTTTCCCTTTGGGCATGGAATAGATGAGTTTCTGCTGCACTCCTTCACTACCGTGTGCGTGAAGTGACCGGTGATCTGCTTAGCGTGTCCACATTAGTGATGCCATGTGATGGGGCGGCATTAGGCGAGCATTAGCAGCTCCTTTCTGCTTAGTTTGGGATTCAGCAGCCTCACATTGGACGGTGATGGCGACTGCTGGCAGAAAGCTGGGTAACCGCACGCGTTAGTTCACATTTTCTCTGCACAGGACTCTCCAGAATTGGCCTCATTTCTTCTTGTGCTCCTCCTAATAATTGTCTCCTTTTCCTTCCAGTTGATGCGGATGAGATCAAAAGACTGGGGAAAAGGTTTAAGAAACTCGATTTGGACAATTCCGGCTCTCTGAGCGTGGAGGAATTCATGTCGTTACCCGAGCTGCAGCAGAATCCTCTGGTCCAGCGAGTAATAGACATATTTGATACTGATGGGAACGGAGAGGTTGACTTTAAAGGTAAGAATACTGCCGGCGTCCTTATATGACATTGATGCACACGTGTCATCCTAGAATCCCATTAGTCTTATGTACTAGGTTCTCTTTACGTGCTGGGATTTTGGTTTTCCCTGATGTCTGTGCCCTATTAATAAGCATTGGCAGCTAAACGGAGCAAATAAGTGTCACGACCTCCTTCAGATTAAGTTGGAGGAAAAGGGCCAAGGTGATTTGCAGCTTTAAGACTCTTTAGACATAAGACCTATTTGCTACTTTGAATGCGTCCATCTTGGTTATGACATCTGCCTGTAAACACGAAAAACCTGGAACCAAGTCCTCGGCATTTATAGAAACCAATAAGTCCAAATGTTATTAATCAATAAATACGAGCGAGGACACCCAGACCAAAAGGGAGGTGCGGACATTAGTAAGATGTGTATTCCAATGGGACGCACGAAATCTGACACAAGGGTGAACATAGAAATAAAGGCAATGGTAAAATGCCCCCCGGAAGACTGCACGGTGCTGAAACACGCGTTGGGGTGCGCCATCTGAGTCAGCTGTAGATCGTATTGTTACACTATGGGTATGTTCCTTATATGGTTGCACATTTTACTTACCGATCCTCTAGTTGCTAACCTATCATTAATTCAGCGTTCTGTACGGACCAATTTATTTTGAGTCCATTTTAGTTAGGTCCTCGTTGTTCTGTTACTCGGCAGCATTTACTGATTTCTATCCTATCCTACTAATATATTTATATTATTATATTATAAATTATTATAGATTGTGGGTTTGGAGGTTTGTTCCTCAATCACGCAAAAACGGCTGAACGGATTTGCATGAAATTTGCCACATACATAGATAGGAACCCCGATTAAAACATAGGCTACTTTTTATCCCAGTAAATGACGTCACTGCACGACCCCAGTGAAGGAATAATAATACATTTTATTTCTATAGCGCCAACATATTCCGCAGCGCTGTACAATTTGTAGAGTTCAAATACAGACCGAAAGACTCTTTACAAAGAAAGTCATTTCACACAATGGGACTGACAACACTAAAGGACCTGTGATGACATCATTATGTGCGTGGACTAGTGAGAACCTGGACGTCCTTGTCAGGAGATTTAGGCTCAACGTGAAGGCTCATGTAGTGTCTAACCATGAAAGGAACACTCCAGGCCCATCTCAGACTAGGTTATAGGCCTAGCGCCATCTTAGAACCTGCGACGGGGTTTTCGGGGTGTCCTGTTTATGAAGTTGTTGTACATTTTGGAAGTGAAATTTCACGCGCGTTAGATGGAATATCTCGCCTTGTAAATATTGTGTGATCCTCTATTGGCAGATTGAGATCTAGTTGTGTGGGAAAAGACTCCATAGAACAGACTGAAATCTCTGCTCATTCTTTGCTTCGGAGTCCAGTGGGCGGTCCTGCTCTGTGACAGACACTTCAGTATGACCATACATACACCTGGCTGTGCTTCACCGCACAGGACGGGGATTTCATTCACTTATACGGAGTCCTTTCCCACTTCTCAATAAAAGTCTGTCCAGCAACCATTGAATAAAATAGAACTTTTACTATATCAAAAAATAAAAAGGAAACCTCTTACCTGCTCCAGGAACAAGACAGAAGAAAAAATATCTGCTTACGCGTTTCGGGCCATGTTGTTGCGTCCCTTAGTCATAGCACACTAAAGTATCTGACTACCCATATATAGTGTGTAACCACAGCCGCAACAATTAACCCCGTCACTACCTCCAAGAAAAGGAAGCCGATATGTGAAAAACCACTACATGTGAATACAGCCCTAACATATATACTACGGTCACAGTTCTCAAATACAAATATATGCCTGACCAAATTCCATAATACAGGAACACAGATACATATGTGGAAACCGTGGCAGGCTGGTGTCCGGGATTATTATGTGGTGCGTGGCTGGGACTTCCAGATCTTACTAACTTGTCGTCTTGTTTTTCTCTTTGTGCAGAATTCATTGAAGGAGTGTCACAGTTCAGTGTTAAAGGTGACAAAGAACAGAAACTGAGGTGTAAGTGTTCTTCACGTAATATGTTGGTCTCACCCCAGACCCCCCATAAGAGGAGCGGACTCCCTGCACCACTGTAGCACATTGTCCTGGCACATGGTCTGAACTTCGTCAGGTTAGAGTCCCTTAAAATGGCCTGTCCAGGAACCGATCGGAGGATGTGCCCTCTTTTCGTTACATTCGCCCTCCAGCATTGGCGCTCCCGGTGTCCCCGGCAGGGCGTTATATGGCAGCTGTTGTATAGGCACAGGCCTCTCTATGGCCGCCTAGGACACAGCACTGTCATTGACTCCATGGTAAGGGTTTGAGATCACTTAGAAATGTTTGGCCTGGTGTACGAGCAGCAATGACTCCGACCTGCCATGTTCTGGGGAAGCCCCTGTACAAAGAGGTTCCTTAATGTGCGCAAGACCTTTACCGTATGTGTCCGACCTGTACGAGAGTCCTGGAAACATCAGGGTGTAGAGGTGGCTGTAAAATGGACAAAATAGGAGAACAGGGGAGCTCTGTCTCCTGCTGGATAAACTCCTTCAAAATACCGATCAGTCAATTTTTGCAAAAACTGCTCCTCAAAAAAAATCCAAAGTCTTGAAAAGGCCACTGCTGGGTGTTTTTTTTTTTTTTTTTTTTTCCCTCCCATTAACTTCAATGGGGTTTGCAAGGTGGGATCTACCCAAAGATCCTGCCACGTCATTATTTATTTGCTGATCTATCGCCATCATATACCGCAGCACTTCAGACATCCGTCACTGTCCCATATGGGGCTCACAATCGTCCTGCCCTATCAGGATGTCTTTGGAGTGTGGGAAGAATAGTCAAGGTATACTGACATTTAAGGGGGGGGGGGGCGCTAGATGAGCTGTGACCCTCACCTATACTGAATGGTGGATCTATT
This sequence comes from Leptodactylus fuscus, assembly GCF_031893055.1. NCBI lineage: Eukaryota > Metazoa > Chordata > Amphibia > Anura > Leptodactylidae > Leptodactylus > Leptodactylus fuscus. The sequence continues at coordinate 166,205 of NW_027440693.1, read as the reverse complement.
ATCTGTATGGAGATGTTACCTGCTATTGGAATGAGAGGACTATGGAGAAGTGATCTCTACAGAACAGGAAGGGTATGGGGGGGGGGGGGGGCGTAGATGAGCTGTGACCCTCACCTATAGTGAATGGCGGATCTATTATCTGTATGGAGATGTTACCTGCTATTGTAATGAGTTGACTATGGAGAAGGGATCTCTACAGAACAGGAAGGGTATGGGGTGGGGGGCGTAGATGAGCTGTGACCCTCACCTATAGTGAATGGCGGATCTGTTATCTGTATGGAGCTGTTACCTGCTATTGGAATGAGAGGACTATGGAGAAGTGATCTCTACAGAACAGGAAGGGTATGGGGGGGGGGGGGGTAGATGAGCTGTGACCCTCACCTATAGTGAATGGCGGATCTATTATCTGTATGGAGATGTTACCTGCTATTGTAATGAGATGACTATGGAGAAGTGATCTCTACAGAACAGGAAGGGTATGGGGTGGGGGGCGTAGATGAGCTGTGACCCTCACCTATAGTGAATGGCGGATCTATTATCTGTATGGAGATGTTACCTGCTATTGTAATGAGAGGACTATGGAGAAGTGATCTCTACAGAACAGGAAGGGTATGGGGGTGGGGGGGGGGTAGATGAGCTGTGACCCTCACCTATAGTGAATGGCGGATCTGTTATCTGTATGGAGCTGTTACCTGCTATTGGAATGAGAGGACTATGGAGAAGTGATCTCTACAGAACAGGAAGGGTATGGGGTGGGGGGCGTAGATGAGCTGTGACCCTCACCTATAGTGAATGGCGGATCTATTATCTGTATGGAGATGTTACCTGCTATTGTAATGAGGGGACTATGGAGAAGTGATCTCTACAGAACAGGAAGGGTATGGGGGTGGGGGGGGGGCGTAGATGAGCTGTGACCCTCACCTATAGTGAATGGCGGATCTATTATCTGTATGGAGATGTTACCTGCTATTGTAATGAGAGGACTATGGAGAAGTGATCTCTACAGAACAGGAAGGGTATGGGGGGGGGGGGGGGTAGATGAGCTGTGACCCTCACCTATAGTGAATGGCGGATCTATTATCTGTATGGAGATGTTACCTGCTATTGGAATGAGGGGACTATGGAGAAGTGATCTCTACAGAACAGGAAGGGTATAGGGGAGGGGGGGGGGCGTAGATGAGCTGTGACCCTCACCTATAGTGAATGGCGGATCTGTTATCTGTATGGAGATGTTACCTGCTATTGTAATGAGATGACTATGGAGAAGTGATCTCTACAGAACAGGAAGGGTATGGGGGGGGGGGCTAGATGAGCTGTGACCCTCACCTATAGTGAATGGCGGATCTATTATCTGTATGGAGATGTTACCTGCTATTGTAATGAGATGACTATGGAGAAGTGATCTCTACAGAACAGGAAGGGTATGGGGGGGGGGGGGCTAGATGAGCTGTGACCCTCACCTATAGTGAATGGCGGATCTATTATCTGTATGGAGATGTTACCTGCTATCGGAATGAGAGGACTATGGAGAAGTGATCTCTACAGAACAGGAAGGGTATAGGGGAGGGGGGGGGCGTAGATGAGCTGTGACCCTCACCTATAGTGAATGGCGGATCTATTATCTGTGTGGAGATGTTACCTGCTATTGGAATGAGGGGACTATGGAGAAGTGATCTCTACAGAACAGGAAGGGTATGGGGGTGGGGGGGTAGATGAGCTGTGACCCTCACCTATAGTGAATGGCGGATCTATTATCTGTATGGAGATGTTACCTGCTATTGTAATGAGGGGACTATGGAGAAGTGATCTCTACAGAACAGGAAGGGTATAGGGGAGGGGGGGGGGGGTAGATGAGCTGTGACCCTCACCTATAGTGAATGGCGGATCTATTATCTGTATGGAGATGTTACCTGCTATTGGAATGAGGGGACTATGGAGAAGTGATCTCTACAGAACAGGAAGGGTATGGGGGGGGCTAGATGAGCTGTGACCCTCACCTATAGTGAATGGCGGATCTATTATCTGTATGGAGATGTTACCTGCTATTGGAATGAGGGGACTATGGAGAAGTGATCTCTACAGAACAGGAAGGGTATGGGGGGGGCTAGATGAGCTGTGACCCTCACCTATAGTGAATGGCGGATCTATTATCTGTATGGAGATGTTACCTGCTATTGGAATGAGGGGACTATGGAGAAGTGATCTCTACAGAACAGGAAGGGTATGGGGGGGGCGTAGATGAGCCGTGACCCTCACCTATAGTGAATGGCGGATCTATTATCTGTATGGAGATGTTACCTGCTATTGGAATGAGAGGACTATGGAGAAGTGATCTCTACAGAACAGGAAGGGTATAGGGGAGGGGGGGGGGCGTAGATGAGCTGTGACCCTCACCTATAGTGAATGGCGGATCTGTTATCTGTATGGAGATGTTACCTGCTATTGTAATGAGAGGACTATGGAGAAGTGATCTCTACAGAACAGGAAGGGTATGGGGGGGGGGGGGGTAGATGAGCTGTGACCCTCACCTATAGTGAATGGCGGATCTATTATCTGTATGGAGATGTTACCTGCTATTGTAATGAGAGGACTATGGAGAAGTGATCTCTACAGAACAGGAAGGGTATGGGGGTGGGGGGGGGCTAGATGAGCTGTGACCCTCACCTATAGTGAATGGCGGATCTATTATCTGTATGGAGATGTTACCTGCTATCGGAATGAGAGGACTATGGAGAAGGGATCTCTACAGAACAGGAAGGGTATGGGGGGGGGGGGTAGATGAGCTGTGACCCTCACCTATAGTGAATGGCGGATCTATTATCTGTATGGAGATGTTACCTGCTATTGGAATGAGAGGACTATGGAGAAGTGATCTCTACAGAACAGGAAGGGTATGGGGGGGGCGTAGATGAGCCGTGACCCTCACCTATAGTGAATGGCGGATCTATTATCTGTATGGAGATGTTACTTGCTATTGTAATGAGAGGACTATGGAGAAGTGATCTCTACAGAACAGGAAGGGTATAGGGGAGGGGGGGGGGGGGCGTAGATGAGCTGTGACCCTCACCTATAGTGAATGGCGGATCTATTATCTGTATGGAGATGTTACCTGCTATTGGAATGAGAGGACTATGGAGAAGTGATCTCTACAGAACAGGAAGGGTATGGGGGGGGCGTAGATGAGCTGTGACCCTCACCTATAGTGAATGGCGGATCTATTATCTGTGTGGAGATGTTACCTGCTATTGGAATGAGAGGACTATGGAGAAGTGATCTCTACAGAACAGGAAGGGTATGGGGGTGGGGGGGGGCTAGATGAGCTGTGACCCTCACCTATAGTGAATGGCGGATCTATTATCTGTATGGAGATGTTACCTGCTATTGTAATGAGAGGACTATGGAGAAGTGATCTCTACAGAACAGGAAGGGTATGGGGGTGGGGGGGGGCTAGATGAGCTGTGACCCTCACCTATAGTGAATGGCGGATCTATTATCTGTATGGAGATGTTACCTGCTATCGGAATGAGAGGACTATGGAGAAGGGATCTCTACAGAACAGGAAGGGTATGGGGGGGGGGTAGATGAGCTGTGACCCTCACCTATAGTGAATGGCGGATCTATTATCTGTATGGAGATGTTACCTGCTATCGGAATGAGAGGACTATGGAGAAGGGATCTCTACAGAACAGGAAGGGTATGGGGGGGGGGGGGGTAGATGAGCTGTGACCCTCACCTATAGTGAATGGCGGATCTATTATCTGTATGGAGATGTTACCTGCTATTGGAATGAGAGGACTATGGAGAAGTGATCTCTACAGAACAGGAAGGGTATGGGGGGGGGGCTAGATGAGCTGTGACCCTCACCTATAGTGAATGGCGGATCTATTATCTGTATGGAGATGTTACCTGCTATTGTAATGAGAGGACTATGGAGAAGTGATCTCTACAGAACAGGAAGGGTATGGGGTGGGGGGCGTAGATGAGCTGTGACCCTCACCTATAGTGAATGGCGGATCTATTATCTGTATGGAGATGTTACCTGCTATTGGAATGAGAGGACTATGGAGAAGTGATCTCTACAGAACAGGAAGGGTATGGGGGGGGCGTAGATGAGCCGTGACCCTCACCTATAGTGAATGGCGGATCTATTATCTGTATGGAGATGTTACCTGCTATTGGAATGAGAGGACTATGGAGAAGTGATCTCTACAGAACAGGAAGGGTATGGGGGGGGCGTAGATGAGCTGTGACCCTCACCTATAGTGAATGGCGGATCTATTATCTGTATGGAGATGTTACCTGCTATTGGAATGAGGGGACTATGGAGAAGTGATCTCTACAGAACAGGAAGGGGGTGGGGTAGATGAGCTGTGACCCTCACCTATAGTGAATGGCGGATCTATTATCTGTATGGAGATGTTACCTGCTATTGGAATGAGAGGACTATGGAGAAGTGATCTCTACAGAACAGGAAGGGTATGGGGTGGGGGGCGTAGATGAGCTGTGACCCTCACCTATAGTGAATGGCGGATCTATTATCTGTATGGAGATGTTACCTGCTATTGGAATGAGGGGACTATGGAGAAGTGATCTCTACAGAACAGGAAGGGTATGGGGTGGGGGGGGGGGCGTAGATGAGCTGTGACCCTCACCTATAGTGAATGGCGGATCTATTATCTGTATGGAGATGTTACCTGCTATTGTAATGAGATGACTATGGAGAAGTGATCTCTACAGAACAGGAAGGGTATGGGGTGGGGGGCGTAGATGAGCTGTGACCCTCACCTATAGTGAATGGCGGATCTATTATCTGTATGGAGATGTTACCTGCTATTGGAATGAGAGGACTATGGAGAAGTGATCTCTACAGAACAGGAAGGGTCTGGCGACTTTCTTCAGATCAGTTGATGACTTGCTCTCTTCTTTCTACAGTCGCTTTCCGTATCTATGACATGGACAAGGACGGTTACATCTCCAATGGCGAACTCTTCCAAGTATTGAAGATGATGGTTGGAAACAATCTGAAAGACACGCAGCTGCAGCAGATAGTAGACAAAACCATTATCAATGCAGATAAAGATGGCGACGGAAGAATATCCTTTGAGGAGTTTTGTGCTGTAAGTTGGAGATCTGCTCGCTCTTTTTCTATGTCCTCGCTGGGGTAAAGTCTCTCGGCTTCCCGTCCACTTACCCCATGACTGAGGGGGGCGCTAGAGATGTTCTCCAGAGGAATTTGCAGAGTCTCTGGTTTCAAGGACCAGGCTCAAGTGATTTAGTTGCAAAATGATGGCAATAAAAATAAAGGTTTCTTTTACCTTAATCTGCCGACTCTGCAAAAAAACTGGAACTTGAGTATTAAAGGGGGTTTCTGGGATTAATATTGCGGATAGGTCATGTATAGCACATAAGTGGGGGCATTCTCCTGACACTTCCACTTTGCAGCATCTGCCATTCCTGGGAGCCGGGAACAAACCCGTACACGGTGTCCTGACCAGCAGCACAGCGCCATATACTTGTAGTGGCTGTGCTTTGTTACTGCAGCTCAGTCCTATTAGAGTGAATGGAAGAGGCTTCAGCTTGTGACACAGCTTCTCAGCTTCTCTCCTCTATCCTATACCCCTATATATCACACAGCTCAGCTTCTCTCCTCTCTCCTATACCCCTATATATCACACAGCTCAGCTTCTCTCCTCTATCCTATACCCCTATATATCACACAGCTCAGCTTCTCTCCTCTATCATATACCCCCTATATATCACACAGCTCAGCTTCTCTCCTCTATCCTATACCCCTATATATCACACAGCTCAGCTTCTCTCCTCTATCCTATACCCCTATATATCACACAGCTCAGCTTCTCTCCTCTATCCTATACCCCTATATATCACACAGCTCAGCTTCTCTCCTCTATCCTATACCCCTATATATCACACAGCTCAGCTTCTCTCCTCTCTCCTATACCCCTATATATCACACAGCTCAGCTTCTCTCCTCTATCCTATACCCCTATATATCACACAGCTCAGCTTCTCTTCTCTATCATATACCCCTATATATCACACAGCTCAGCTTCTCTCCTCTATCCTATACCCCTATATATCACACAGCTCAGCTTCTCTCCTCTATCCTATACCCCTATATATCACACAGCTCAGCTTCTCTCCTCTATCCTATACCCCTATATATCACACAGCTCAGCTTCTCTCCTCTATCATATACCCCTATATATCACACAGCTCAGCTTCTCTCCTCTATCCTATACCCCTATATATCACACAGCTCAGCTTCTCTCCTCTATCCTATACCCCTATATATCACACAGCTCAGCTTCTCTCCTCTATCCTATACCCCTATATATCACACAGCTCAGCTTCTCTCCTATTATATACCCCTATATATCACACAGCTCAGCTTCTCTCCTCTATCATATACCCCTATATATCACACAGCTCAGCTTCTCTCCTCTATCATATACCCCTATATATCGCACAGCTCAGCTTCTCTCCTCTATCATATACCCCTATATATCGCACAGCTCAGCTTCTCTCCTCTATCCTATACCCCTATATATTGCACAGCTCAGCTTCTCTCCTCTATCGTATACCCCTATATATCACACAGCTCAGCTTCTCTCCTCTATCCTATACCCCTATATATCACACAGCTCAGCTTCTCTCCTCTATCCTATACCCCTATATATCGCACAGCTCAGCTTCTCTCCTCTATCCTATACCCCTATATATCACACAGCTGAGCTTCTCTCCTCTATCATATACCCCTATATATCGCACAGCTCAGCTTCTCTCCTCTATCCTATACCCCTATATATTGCACAGCTCAGCTTCTCTCCTCTATCGTATACCCCTATATATCACACAGCTCAGCTTCTCTCCTCTATCCTATACCCCTATATATCACACAGCTCAGCTTCTCTCCTCTATCCTATACCCCTATATATCACACAGCTCAGCTTCTCTCCTCTATCCTATACCCCTATATATCGCACAGCTCAGCTTCTCTCCTCTATCCTATACCCCTATATATCACACAGCTGAGCTTCTCTCCTCTATCATATACCCCTATATATCACACGGCTCAGCTTCTCTCCTCTATGGGTTCCACCTCACCACTGATTTCACCACAAAGTGGGCGCTGGATTCTTTAGACTTCATCCACTTTGCCCTGACTGTAAAACGCTGGAAATCGCGCCGTTTACGTCCTGTGTGGCTCCGCCCTTCAGCAGCTGTCCCCGTTTAACGCTTTTGTTTTTCAACCAGTTTGTTTTTTTCTATTACTGATACAATTGCGGCTTCTGATCTTCGTCTTCCTCTTCCAGGTGGTCGGAGGTTTAGATATCCACAAAAAGATGGTGGTGGACGTGTGACTCCTCCGAGCTGCACCCAACACTTCTGCTTTCTTCTCCATCTCTGAAGATCTGCTCAAGACGTCCAGCAACGCTCTCTGTGTATTTAATGGAAGTATTTTTCTCTGTGAAGCCACATTTTCCAACATGAGCCTCATGAAGCCAACCTAAGTGTTATTGAACTTATTAACCCTCTCAATAACTTCGTGTAGCACTTTATAGTCTGAAGGACAGCGCAAGGGGAGGAGCATATCGGCTTGATGGAGAAAAAGAAGGGAGTTGGCTTTTTGATGTTTTTTTTTTTTATTTTTTTTTTTTTTTTTTCTTCTTTTCTGACCAGGAGTCTATAAATCGCTTTCTACGTCGTCATTAGATCGGCTGTAACTTCAGTAAAGAAAACAAATCTAGAGTAAAAAAAAGGTGCCAAGCAGAACATAAAGCCGCTCCATCCCCAAATAAAAATCCTTACTTTTATTTCACACAGTTTTATATATATATATAGTAGAATGTAAACTTTCTGCCGGGGTCTGGTCGCGCGCGTGTTGTTTTTTGTGAAAAGTGCGTTTTTTTTGTTTTTTTTTGTTTTCTTTCTGAATGTTTTTGTACATTGACTGGATGATCAGCGCCGTCGCTTCCGGTTAATCTACTTTATATATATTTTTGAGTGTTTTTTTTTAAAGACAGGAAATTTGTGTGTTTAATTTATACATGTTACTATATTACCAGGGAATGTCTCTCGCTTCTCGAAACGTAGTTGGATGTTACTGCCAAGTGAAGAATCCTTCGTAGCGCGTCTTAGCAGTTGCACAGAACCCGCTTTATGTAGTTGCCACTACCCCATAGCGTTCCATCGGGCGCACCCGAACAAGGACTTGATCCTTTTATATATAATACAAAGCGACAATAGTCAAGGTGGAGAAAACTTTGGAGTCGGCTCTTCTCTCCTTCCCACCAAACTACTGCAGGCAGCGAGACTGGTAATATGTCAGTGGATATCTGTATATTGGTAATGGGAGAGGAGATTTTTATTCTTTGTGTAATCCTATATCGTTTGCTCTTCTTTATTTACTACACGTGTGATATAAAAGTAGCAATTTTTTTTTTTTTTTATTTTCCTTTCTTTTCAGAAAATTTGCCTCTCCTTTTCTGCTGTGGTACTATTGGCTGCAAATATTACTATACAAACACTCCTAAACACAGAATATTTTTGAAGCATATCTATGGTGGTTTTATATCGGGGGCTGGGGGGGGAAACAAGCGTCTGCCTGCCATAGCTGTTCCTTCAACTGAGTGCTGCACATCATGGGCTCTGTCTGTGCGAGAGAAATCGAGGTGCTTGGTGTCCTTGCATGACATGGAGTTTTGCATGTAGATCGATTTGAAATGTTCCTCTTGTTTACATAATTTGCATTATATATAAATATATATAAATATTAAAAAAAAAGTTGCCAAACTTTGGTACATGTTGATGTTAACAATAAAATAAAAAAAAAAAAATCTCCACTTCTTCTTCTTCACGTAAGTTTTCTTTTGTTCCTCTGGATCGGTCCGTGGTTCGTTATCCCAGCCAGTGGTCTCCTGTTCCAGTGTCGGCTGCCATGTGCTCTGCTTTCTAAGGGTTCTAGTCATTCTGTGAATTTCTTCTAAGTTTTGTACATACATTGTGTTATAAGACGTTTTAGCATCTGCTTTCTACTTCTAATGCTTGTGCATATCTTGGCTGACATTAATCATTTCCTTATTGGAGATTTTTTTTTTTTTTTTCTCTTCTTTTTTAGGTTTGCGTGGGGAAATGGTTATTGTTGAATGTTTCTTTTTTTCCCTCTGCATGCGAATATAAATTGTAGGAAATTAGACTTCATACTGTATGAATAAAGAAATGGAACTTGTTACCCTGTGTCTGGCCTGCGCTTACTCCTCTGGAAGCGGCGAGGATTTTGTCACGCACTCTACCTGCTGTGCGGCAGGTTTGTTATAGTTGATCACTATTAAGGCCATGTTCACTTCTGTGTCGCAGTCTGACTTTTTCGTCTGGTGGTTTCAGTTAAAAGGAATGGACACACAATGGATCCCATTATAGTCGATGGCTTCTGTATGTGTCCTCTGTTCTAGCATCCACCTGCCCTCCGATAGACCAGAACAACGGACACTACGGCACAGAAGTCAGCACATAGCCTAAGATGTCCAGACATAACAAGTCGGCTGACATGAACTAGAGGAGTCCAACTCTAAACTGGAAATAGATTGGGGAAGAATAGATCCATTTTCACTGAGGAGTCGGAGGGAGCGTCTTATAAATGAGGCCGACTCTCTGCCGCATCGTTTGGAGGAAAAATCTGTCTGATTCCTATGTCATTTACACTAGACTTCTGTCGTAAATGCTAATCTGCTGGGGCCGGCGGCCTTGCCCCCCCTATATGCCTTTACCCGCTCCCTCGGAAAGTGGTGATAGCGCAGAAATGAAGGAAGGGAATTTTTGTGCAAAACTCTGCAACTTTCTATGGACAGAGTTTTGGGCCAATATATTTGGTTGTTGGCTAACATTTAGCAGCAGTTTGTAGCCATCAGCTTCCTCAAATTCCTCTTCTATTTATGGCACCCTTAGTTGACTCCTTTATGGACCAGTACACGCATTATTAGCCGCAGCAAAAAAGGGGAGTCTACAAAAAAAATTTAAAAATTAAGCTCTTAAGAAAACGACCCGTTGCTTTATCTTGATCTCCGCTGCCTCTTCTCACACCAGTGACTTCAATGTCCGCTGGTCACATGGTCAGGGGCGTAGCTATAAAGGTGCAGAGCTAATAGTTGCTATCAAACTTTTTGCAAAATTGGTGCATTTTTGGTAAATGGCAACACGTGCCACGTTGTAATATGACTCCTGATACTTTGGAGTACATGTGCAGAGCAGGAGCTCCTTGACCTGACACTAACGTCTATCAGAAAACTAGTGAGTTATCCCTAAAATCTATTCTAGTCCTTGCCTGGCTCAGATGTTATTTGTGGAACAAAAGCCCTCTATGCTGGAGCCTCTGAATATTTTGTATGTTGGCCGAAGCCATGCCAAAATGTATAAATTCTCAGTGTTCTGTGCTTGGTAAGTAGTGAAGAGGCCACAACAATTGAAATCATAGTCCTTAACAACCCCCTTTAAGTTCGTGACTGCTGTAAAGCAAATCTCTGGAACTGCTGCTCACAGCCGGGGCTCGATGGCTGCCCCCCTAAATCTATAATCCTCTAATCTAAAAACAAACCAGAAAATATATCTCTAGTAGAATATCCATAAATTTATGGCCAATTGGCAGATTTGAATATTTGATGAGGTTGAATGAAGAGGCGTTTATCAAGCTGAACCGAAAACCCTACAGTGATGATCCAGAAGAAGGAAGGAACTCCATGAAGCGGAAACCAATCATGTAGGGGGAAAAAAAAATTCCTTCCTGACTGTAAATCAGTCAATTTACCAAGAAACTAAAACCCATATCCAGTAATATTTTTTCATTGAAGACGACATCCAGGCGGCCTTTGACCTTACACCATCACCACGTCCATCGCCTCACTGCTCTTACACTAAAGAATCCTCTTCTATGAGGCTGCTGAAATGTCCTCCAGACGTAGAGAATGTTTCCTTGTCACTGGAACAGGAGTGAAGATCATTAGAACGTTCCGGGTGCTGTTGTGTATGTACTCTGAGGACCCAAACAGTCAAGACAGGGACACAAAATGAGCAGCAAACTGGTTTACATAGGAAAAAAAACCCAGGAAAATAAATAAACCTTCAGGTACAAAATGAACAAAACTAAATCCAGCCTTAACGTCAGGCAAAAAAATAATCCCCTGCTCGTCTGAGCCACTAAGCAGAATTATAACCTAACTATACATGAGGCTTATTACCAGCCACACCAACACAACAGGAGCAATACAGTGTCACCGCACTCAGGGTTACAGGACAGACCCGGCGCCTCCTCTCACATCATGGACCTGCCCTGCAATGTAAGAGCTGCAGCCTTTTCTGGCCCAGTAATGAGCCCGGGATCTGCCCCTGTGCCGAGGCTCCTCCAGATCTGCCCCCTGTGCCGAGGCTCCTCCAGATCTGCCCCTGTGCCGAGGCTCCTCCAGATCTGCCCTGGACCTCACATATAATAAAATGATATACATTTTTTGAGAATACTACACTACAAGCTGCTCAGTGTTCTTTTCTTTTGGAGATTCTGGACCACACATATATCAGAGACCTAGGGGAGATATAGCGGGACCCCAGCACTCTGCCTGTCACCTTCGGACCAGTAGGGGCGGACACTTTTGGCCCACATACAATGGGTCCTGGATAGGACATCGGCATTCTCTTGCCTTGTGTTCCTCAGGGTCAGAGACCTCCTGGTGACACCAGGGTTCCTCTCCTTAGTGCGGCACATCCATGTTAGTGGGGAGTGGTCAGTGACCGGCTTATAGTGGCGGCCAGGAGGTTGTACCTTAGGGATTCCCGAGCCCACTTATGGCTGAGCCCTCCCTCTCCACAATGCTATCATGTCTCTCCGGGGGTGGAAGCTTCCTACTCAGGTCAGTGACTGGGGACTTCACCCCCACACCATTTGGGACAGCCCTGCCCCTAACCCTACATCAGAGGGGTCAGTCTGTACCACAAACTCTATGGTAAAGTCAGGTGTGACCAAAATCTACTGTTTACAGAGGCCTGACCTTCCCTCCTGGATGTCCCCTCGGCCTCCTCACCCCATGTGACCAGGACAGAATTAGTCCCTTAGTCAGGTCTCTCAGTGCGGCTGCAATAGTAGCAAAGTTTTTTGTTCTTCCTGTAGTGAGAGGCCGTGCCCTAACAGCGCAAATCTCCTGAGGGCGCAGGCAGCCATGTTTTACTGCACAATGCCAGGAAACTGAATCACAGGCTACAGCTCTGGAGGACAAAAAAGTTGGCAAGTATAATTATAAAAAAAAAAAAAAAAAAAAAAAAAAAAAAGGACAACCCCTAAAAAAACTGCCCCAAAATGTTTAGTGACCGCTATGGGTCGGTGCAATTTACTACGTTGGTCCCCGCCTTCTGTCACAGGTTAGGGCTGGTGGGATTTGGTCAGTTTTGGCCTTGCCTGCAGCGTCTCCAGTCTCTGACACAACCATTGGCCTCCAACTATCCAGCAGAAGACAAGACCATTGAGAGGGGTCCAACTACTTAGCACTAGGGTCATTGGGAGTTGTCTAAAATGAAAGACTGATGGGGAGGGGGGGGGAGGGATTTATTAGGGTTGGTGTTTGCTATGGCTGGCAGGGGGCGCGCCTGAATTATTAGGAGGCTTCTTAGTACATCAGGAACTCCTGTGCGCCACCATGTTCATCAGTCTACATCATAGATTTACTATGTAACTTATGCCAATCTATTTGCTAGGCCAAGGTGTCCCCGTCACTTTGCACCCCACTTTCACAAAAAGAGCAAGGCACAGAGCGAGGGGTGCGGCGAATCTTTGGCGGTATTCCCCCAAGGGCAAAGATGGATGTATCTAGTAGTCGTATCTGTACAAGGCTGCAGTGTAAGTCGCCACTAATATATATATATATATATATATATATATATATATATATATATATATATATTATATATATATATATATATATATACATACATATATATATATACACACACACATATATATATACACACACACACACACATACACACACACACATACATACACACACACACACACACATACACACACACACACATACACTTTGTCCCAACATGTAGAATATTCAGTCAGAGAAATCTGAAAATAATTTATTCTAATTAACCTGCAGAATTGACATTTGCACCGTTTCCCCCCCCCCCAGATATGGGCTTGTCCATATAAGATGGCGGGTTCACCCTCTGGAGTACGTGGCACTTGGGTCTTCTGTGCTGGCCACAGCCTCTAAGGTAGATCACAAGCCATAAGGTCATTGGTTTGCACAGTTACAGCCCCAGGGGTACAAAACGCATGGTGTCATCTCCAAGTCGTCCATCAGCTTCAGCCATCCCCTATAGCGAGTCGCAAATTTATTTGTATGGAAGGTTAGAAAAATGTAGATGGGGCCCCGAGGCTCCAAACATCACCAGTAGGGCACAGTTATATTGGTAAGGGGTATCCATGGGGTATCTGCAGTATATCAGTCATTATGGTGGTTCATTACAGGGTTAAAATCGATCTGCCGATCTGCTGGCCACTGCTCGGATATTTCCATAGACTTTTGATGGAGGGCTCCCTGTTGGGACAAGAAAACATGTCAAAGTATCACAGAATTAAACAAAGTACCAGAAATGGAAAGAGGTGGGAGAGGGGTCGGGGGCCAGTCCTAATCCACGGACTGTCATGTAGGAATATTGTGCTCATAAAAGCCCTGCTATAATACAGTCTGACCAGGAAACGGGAGTGAGGGGGTGATGGGGTGTGATGGTTTGGTCACCAACTTACAAGGCGTCTTGTACTACAGACAAGCCCATCTCTTGCAGTCGCCCTTACACTGGGCTGCAGGTCCTCACCAATGCTGTAAATACCAGGGCGCAGCACCATCTGCCAGGACTTACTGGAACTTATAGTTACTCCCAAAGCTCAGCTACATCCAGAAACCAAAAGGTGAACCCAGACATACACGGCCCCCCAATACCAGCAATAGCCCCTTCACACGATCCCTTTAGTCCAGAGGAGAATGTCCATAGCAAGTCCAGGAGCAGAGAAGATGGAGGTCAGTAAACTGAAGGGCTGCCAGTATCTAATATGTATGTAAGAAGAAGATAAAGCAATGGGAGAAGAGGGGAGACATCAGCAAGCTCAGAGAACTCCATCCTGAACAGGTCACACCCAGCACCTTGCCCAAGTCTGCAGCACCGTAGCCGGTGACTTACAATCCTCAAACCTCCAACTCCCAGCAGGCCCTGACACCTGCAGATCTTCCAAGCAAAGAGAAGCAAAGAAAGGCCACAAGTAGCTGCTGCGGTGCAGGGTCAGGTGCTGTATTGTAGTAGATCCTGCTGGGAGGGCGGCATACTGGCACAGCATGGTAATATCTGACACCGGCGAGGCTTCAGCACCATGGATTGCCTGGTTAGACAAGTGTAGGGACCCCAAAAACCCCTCAGTCAGGACTGGGCCTTATACTGGGGTCACAACACTTCCTAATCAAACGGACAATCTGATGCAAAGCACAGTACGATGTAGGGCCCCAATGGCGGACAGTAACGTGGTAGCTATATACTATCAACGCCCGTCCAGAAGGTAACCCCTTTAAGATAGCGGTACAGAAACCAAACCTGCAGGGCCTCCTGGCTCATAGAAATGCAAGTGGACCAATCACACAACCATAGGGTGCAATGGGGGCTTTATAGTGCCCGCTGCAGAAACACTCAGTCCCCAATGCATTAGCTGGAGTCCAATGTGAACAGCGTGTAGACAGGACATTTATGGTGTGTAATGGCGGCTGCACTTACCCAGAATAAGGTTACAAATCGCTGTCCTCGCCATCTTGATGTTTTGAAATGATCCCAAAAGATGTATTTTACTATATTTATATAAAAAGAGAAAAAACCTGTTATAATGTAACCTGATAATGTGACCTGTCCCCAAATAATGCAGTTTAATACGGTCCGACGTGCTGCAGGTTTCTATATACATCATATGTAACGCGTATGTAACACGTATGTAACCCCATTAGAAGCGGCCACTACTGCCTTCAATAAGGAGAGGGGTCCTGTATAGAACAATCCAGGGGCTGTGATAGCTGAGAGACCCCAATGAAGTGGAAATTCTACCCAAATACATCATCATTTATAAGGAAGGGGTCAGGACTAGCACGGACTCTGCCATATACAGTGTTGGCCAAAAGTATTGGCCCCCCTGCAATTCTGTCAGATAATCCTCGTGTTCTTCCAGATAATGATTGCAGTCACAAACGCTTTGGTATTTTCTTCATTTAATTTGTCTTCAATGGGAAAACCACAAAAAGAATTGTCAAAAAGCCAAATTGGATCTAATTCCACAGCAAACATAAAAAGGGGTGGACAAAAGTATTAGCACTGTTTCAAAATCATATGATGCTTCTGTAATTTGTGTAATTAACAGCACCTGTTACTTACCTGAGGCACCTAACAGGTGGTGGCAATAACTAAATCACACTTGCAGCCAGTTGAAATGGATTAAAGTTGACTCCACCTCTGTCCTGTGTCCTTGTGTGACCACATTGAGCATGGAGAAAAGAAAGAAGACCAAAGAACTGTCTGAGGACTGAGAAGCAAAATTGTGAGGAAGCCTGAGCAATCTCAAGGCTACAAGTCCATCTCCAAAGCCCTGAATGTTCCTGTGTCTACCGTGCGCAGTGTCAGTAAGAAGTGTAAAGCCCATGGCCCTGTGGCTAACCTCCCGAGATGTGGACGCAAAAGAAACATTGACCAGAGATTTCACCGCAAGATTGTGCGGATGGCGGATAAAGAACCTCGACTAACATCCAAACAAGTCCAAGCTGCCCTGCAGTGCGAGGGTACAACAGTGTCACCCCGTACTATCCAGCGTCAGCGTCTGAATGAGAAGGGACTGTATGGTAGGAGGCCCAGGAAGACCCCACTTCTTACCCACAGACAGAAGCCAGGCTGGAGTTTGCCAAAACTTACCTGAGAAAGCCAAAACCGTTCTGGAAGAATGTTCTCTGGTCAGAGGAGACAAAAGTAGGAAAAAAGAGAAGAAGACGCCCCCTACAGTCAGACATGGCGGAGGTCCCTGATGGTTTGGGGTTGCTTTGCTGCCTCTGGCACTGGACTGCTTGACCGTGTGCATGGCATTATGAAGTCTGAAGACGACCAACACATTGTGCAGCATCATGTAGGGCCCAGTGTGAGAAAGCGGGGTCTCCCTCAGAGGTCAGGGCTCTTCCAGCAGGACAAGGACCCAAAACACACTTCAGGTCAGCACTAGAAAATGGTGGTGAGAGAAAGCCCTGGAGACTTGTAAAGTGGCAGCAATGAGTCCAGCCCTGAATCCCATAGAACACCTGTGGGGGAGGGGGAGAGATCTCTTGGGGGCAGTTTGGAGAAGGCCCCCTTCACATCTCAGGGGGGACCGCGAGCAGGAGCCAAAGAAGAAGGGTCTAAGATTCCAGCAGAGCCTTGTAAGAAACTCATTGCTGGTTAGCGGAAGCGGTTGTGCGCAGTTATTGTGTCTAAAGGTTGTGCTACCAAGTATTAGGCTGAGGGCGCCAATACTTCTGTCCGCACCAGTTCTGGAGTTTTTGGTAAAATGATCAATGATGTGACTTTTTTTCATTCTCTTTTGTGTTTTTTCATTGCAAGCAAAATAACTGAAGATATTACCAAAGAGTCAGTGCTGTGTAATCATTATCTGGGGGACAGCGAGGATTATCTGACAGGACTGCAGGGGGCGATACTTATACTGTATATACCCTGTGTCACTTATATACTATATAAGAGTCTGTGCTGTGTAATCATTATCTGGGGGACACCGAGGATTATCTGACAGGACTGCAGGGGGGCCAATACTTTTGGCCAACACTGTAAGACATACCTAGACTGTCTATACTTACGTGTCAGCCAGAACTATCCTCGTCCTCGTCACATTCTCAATGGTGAACTTTGTCTTTCCTCCTTTTCCAGCTATTCTGCCGATCGCCCGTGAGAGATGGTCGCCCTTTAAGGGCTTAACTGTGGAGACAATAAATTGGGATATGATATACAGAAAATTCATTCAATTGAAAATCAATGGTAGACAAATTTAGGGATCCCCATGTCAGATTAAAGTATCTTCTCCTCAGACTCAGGACCTGACACTCAGAACACATGGCCACGTTCACATCTGCGTTGGAGTCTCCGGGTGAAAGTCTTTTTGGTCGGACAGTTTTGAGTTTTATAGATCGGACACCCATTCTAAATAATCGTGCTCCAGCTCCCCGATGTGCACCGGCCGCTCCGACACGCTCAGATTTGTTTTCTGATGATTTTTGAAGCCAAAACCAGGAGCGGATGATAAAAGGCGAGAACCTTAAAGGACAATCCAAGACTTCATTCTGCTTCAAAAACCACAGAAAATACCTGAAGTGGAGATCACGTGGTTTCCACAAGGGGATCTGCTGCCCACGACAAGCACCAGGATACGAGAACGTTCAGACGTCACAGAAGTACTTGGACAAATCCTGCAAATATCAGTGACTTGTGCCGAGGCTATAATGTGCCTGGCCCCCTATAGAATAGATCCCCCCCCCAGAATATACCGGACACGTGATTATAGGAGCCGGACAAGGGCTGGGATAACATGTGATGGGTCAAGTCCAAGATCCTCCCCCACACGGCCCATTGTATGTGCAACTCACCGTCTGTCACTTCAAAGGTTTCTAAGAAGAGATCGTCAAGTCGTATCAGAGCCAAAGCGTCCTGGGAGAGAAAGAGACAAATGATTATTAGAGATGAGCGAACAGCACGCCCCATAGAAATGAATGGAAGCACCTGGCACGCAGACTGACGGCGGCCGGCCACTTGACCCCCCGCGTGCCGGCCGCTTCCATTCATTTCTATGGGAGCGTACTGTTCGGAACGGCTGATCCAAACAGTGTTCGCTCATCTCTATTATTTATATATCACCATTAATCCCATGGTTCTGTACATTATTATATTAATCCCATGGTGCTCTGTACATTATTATATTAATCCCATGGTGCTCTGTACATTATTATATTAATCCCATGGTGCTCTGTACATTATTATATTAATCCCATGGTGCTCTGTACATTATTATATTAATCCCATGGTGCTCTGTACATTATTATATTACTCCCATGGTGCTGTACATTATTATATTAATCCCATGGTGCTCTGTACATTATTATATTACTCCCATGGTGCTCTGTACATTATTATATTAATCCCATGGTGCCGTACATTATTATATTAATCCCATGGTGCCGTACATTATTATATTAATCCCATGGTGCTCTGTACATTATTATATTAATCCCATGGTGCTCTGTACATTATTATATTAATCCCATGGTGCTCTGTACATTATTATATTACTCCCATGGTGCTGTACATTATTATATTAATCCCATGGTGCTCTGTACATTATTATATTAATCCCATGGTGCTCTGTACATTATTATATTACTCCCATGGTGCTCTGTACATTATTATATTAATCCCATGGTGCTGTACATTATTATACTAATCCCATGGTGCTCTGTACATTATTATATTAATCCCATGGTGCTCTGTACATTATTATATTAATCCCATGGTGCTCTGTACATTATTATATTACTCCCATGGTGCTGTACATTATTATATTACTCCCATGGTGCTCTGTACATTATTATATTACTCCCATGGTGCCGTACATTATTATATTAATCCCATGGTGCCGTACATTATTATATTAATCCCATGGTGCCGTACATTATTATATTAATCCCATGGTGCCGTACATTATTATATTATTCCCATGGTGCTCTGTACATTATTATATTAATCCCATGGTGCTCTGTACATTATTATATTATTCCCATGGTGCTCTGTACATTATTATATTAATCCCATGGTGCTCTGTACATTATTATATTAATCCCATGGTGCTCTGTACATTATTATATTATTCCCATGGTGCTCTGTACATTATTATATTAATCCCATGGTGCTCTGTACATTATTATATTAATCCCATGGTGCTCTGTACATTATTATATTAATCCCATGGTGCTCTGTACATTATTATATTAATTCCATGGTGCTCTGTACATTATTATATTAATTCCATGGTGCTCTGTACATTATTATATTAATCCCATGGTGCTCTGTACATTATTATATTAATCCCATGGTGCTCTGTACATTATTATATTAATCCCATGGTGCTCTGTACATTATTATATTAATCCCATGGTGCTCTGTACATTATTATATTACTCCCATGGTGCTGTACATTATTATATTAATCCCATGGTGCTCTGTACATTATTATATTAATCCCATGGTGCTCTGTACATTATTATATTACTCCCATGGTGCTCTGTACATTATTATATTAATCCCATGGTGCTGTACATTATTATACTAATCCCATGGTGCTCTGTACATTATTATATTAATCCCATGGTGCTCTGTACATTATTATATTAATCCCATGGTGCTCTGTACATTATTATATTACTCCCATGGTGCTGTACATTATTATATTACTCCCATGGTGCTCTGTACATTATTATATTACTCCCACGGTGCCGTACATTATTATATTAATCCCATGGTGCCGCACATTATTATATTATTCCCATGGTGCTCTGTACATTATTATATTACTCCCATGGTGCTGTACATTATTATATTACTCCCATGGTGCTCTGTACATTATTATATTAATCCCATGGTGCCGTACATTATTATATTAATCCCATGGTGCCGTACATTATTATATTAATCCCATGGTGCCGTACATTATTATATTATTCCCATGGTGCTCTGTACATTATTATATTAATTCCATGGTGCTCTGTACATTATTATATTAATCCCATGGTGCTCTGTACATTATTATATTAATCCCATGGTGCTGTACATTATTATATTAATCCCATGATGTCTTGGTAAGGAGTTCCAGAGTATGGGGGATGCACAGGAGAAATCTTGGAGACGGTTGTGTGAGGAGCGGATGAGAGAGGAGCGGAGTAGGAGGTCATTGGAGGATCTGAGGTTACGTGTGGGCAGGTAGCGGGAGATGAGGTCAGAGATATATGGAGGGGACAGGTTGTGGATGAGGTCAGAGATATATGGAGAGGACAGGTAAGGTCAGAGATATATGGAGGGGACAGGTGAGGTCAGAGATATATGGAGGGGACAGGTGAGGTCAGAGATATATGGAGGGGACAGGTGAGGTCAGAGATATATGGAGGGGACAGGTGAGGTCAGAGATATATGGAGGGGACAGGTGAGGTCAGAGATATATGGAGGGGACAGGTGAGGTCAGAGATATATGGAGGGGACAGGTGAGGTCAGAGATATATGGAGGGGACAGGTGAGGTCAGAGATATATGGAGGGGACAGGTGAGGTCAGAGATATATGGAGGGGACAGGTGAGGTCAGAGATATATGGAGGGGACAGGTGAGGTCAGAGATATATGGAGGGGACAGGTGAGGTCAGAGATATATGGAGGGGACAGGTGAGGTCAGAGATATATGGAGGGGACAGGTGAGGATGAGGTCGGAGATATATGGAGGGGACAGGTGAGGATGAGGTCAGAGATATATGGAGGGGACAGGTGAGGTCAGAGATATATGGAGGGGACAGGTGAGGTCAGAGATATATGGAGGGGACAGGTGTGGATGAGGTCAGAGATATATGGAGGGGACAGGTGAGGTCAGAGATATATGGAGGGGACAGGTGAGGTCAGAGATATATGGAGAGGACAGGTGAGGTCAGAGATATATGGAGGGGACAGGTGAGGTCAGAGATATATGGAGGGGACAGGTGAGGTCAGAGATATATGGAGGGGACAGGTGAGGTCAGAGATATATGGAGGGGACAGGTGAGGATGAGGTCAGAGATATATGGAGGGGACAGGTGAGGATGAGGTCAGAGATATATGGAGGGGACAGGTGAGGATGAGGTCAGAGATATATGGAGGGGACAGGTGAGGATGAGGTCAGAGATATATGGAGGGGACAGGTGAGGATGAGGTCAGAGATATATGGAGGGGACAGGTGTGGATGAGGTCAGAGATATATGGAGGGGACAGGTGAGGATGAGGTCAGAGATATATGGAGGGGACAGGTGTGGATGAGGTCAGAGATATATGGAGAGGACAGGTGTGGGTGAGGTCAGAGATATATGGAGGGGACAGGTGAGGTCAGAGATATATGGAGGGGACAGGTGAGGTCAGAGATATATAGAGAGGACAGGTGAGGATGAGGTCAGAGATATATGGAGGGGACAGGTGAGGATGAGGTCAGAGATATATAGAGAGGACAGGTGAGGATGAGGTCAGAGATATATGGAGGGGACAGGTGAGGATGAGGTCAGAGATATATGGAGAGGACAGGTGTGGATGAGGTCAGAGATATATGGAGGGGACAGGTGAGGATGAGGTCAGAGATATATGGAGAGGACAGGTGAGGATGAGGTCAGAGATATATGGAGGGGACAGGTGAGGATGAGGTCAGAGATATATGGAGAGGACAGGTGAGGATGAGGTCAGAGATATATGGAGGGGACAGGTGAGGTCAGAGATATATGGAGGGGACAGGTGAGGATGAGGTCAGAGATATATGGAGGGGACAGGTGTGGATGAGGTCAGAGATATATGGAGAGGACAGGTGTGGGTGAGGTCAGAGATATATGGAGGGGACAGGTGAGGTCAGAGATATATAGAGAGGACAGGTGAGGATGAGGTCAGAGATATATGGAGAGGACAGGTGAGGTCAGAGATATATGGAGGGGACAGGTGAGGATGAGGTCAGAGATATATGGAGGGGACAGGTGAGGATGAGGTCAGAGATATATGGAGGGGACAGGTGAGGTCAGAGATATATGGAGGGGACAGGTGAGGTCAGAGATATATGGAGGGGACAGGTGAGGTCAGAGATATATGGAGAGGACAGGTGAGGATGTGGTCAGAGATATATGGAGGGGACAGGTGAGGTCAGAGATATATGGAGGAGACAGGTGTGGATGAGGTCAGAGATATATGGAGGGGACAGGTGAGGATGAGGTCAGAGATATATGGAGGGGACAGGTGAGAATGAGGTCAGAGATATATGGAGGGGACAGGTGAGGTCAGAGATATATGGAGGGGACAGGTGAGGTCAGAGATATATGGAGGGGACAGGTGAGGTCAGAGATATATGGAGGGGACAGATGTGGATGAGGTCAGAGATATATGGAGGGGACAGGTGAGGTCAGAGATATATGGAGAGGACAGGTGAGGTCAGAGATATATGGAGGGGACAGGTGAGGTCAGAGATATATGGAGGGGACAGGTGAGGTCAGAGATATATGGAGGGGACAGGTGAGGTCAGAGATATATGGAGGGGACAGGTGAGGATGAGGTCAGAGATACATGGAGGGGACAGGTGAGGATGAGGTCAGAGATATATGGAGGGGACAGGTGAGGATGAGGTCAGAGATATATGGAGGGGACAGGTGAGGATGAGGTCAGAGATATATGGAGGGGACAGGTGAGGATGAGGTCAGAGATATATGGAGGGGACAGGTGAGGATGAGGTCAGAGATATATGGAGGGGACAGGTGTGGATGAGGTCAGAGATATATGGAGGGGACAGGTGAGGATGAGGTCAGAGATATATGGAGGGGACAGGTGTGGATGAGGTCAGAGATATATGGAGAGGACAGGTGTGGGTGAGGTCAGAGATATATGGAGGGGACAGGTGAGGTCAGAGATATATGGAGGGGACAGGTGAGGTCAGAGATATATAGAGAGGACAGGTGAGGATGAGGTCAGAGATATATGGAGGGGACAGGTGAGGATGAGGTCAGAGATATATAGAGAGGACAGGTGAGGATGAGGTCAGAGATATATGGAGGGGACAGGTGAGGATGAGGTCAGAGATATATGGAGAGGACAGGTGTGGATGAGGTCAGAGATATATGGAGGGGACAGGTGAGGATGAGGTCAGAGATATATGGAGAGGACAGGTGAGGATGAGGTCAGAGATATATGGAGGGGACAGGTGAGGTCAGAGATATATAGAGAGGACAGGTGAGGATGAGGTCAGAGATATATGGAGGGGACAGGTGAGGTCAGAGATATATGGAGGAGACAGGTGTGGATGAGGTCAGAGATATATGGAGGGGACAGGTGAGGATGAGGTCAGAGATATATGGAGGGGACAGGTGAGGATGAGGTCAGAGATATATGGAGAGGACAGGTGAGGTCAGAGATATATGGAGGGGACAGGTGAGGATGAGGTCAGAGATATATGGAGGGGACAGGTGAGGATGAGGTCAGAGATATATGGAGGGGACAGGTGAGGATGTGGTCAGAGATATATGGAGGGGACAGGTGAGGTCAGAGATATATGGAGGAGACAGGTGTGGATGAGGTCAGAGATATATGGAGGGGACAGGTGAGGATGAGGTCAGAGATATATGGAGGGGACAGGTGAGGATGAGGTCAGAGATATATGGAGGGGACAGGTGAGGATGAGGTCAGAGATATATGGAGGGGACAGGTGAGAGGTGAGGTCAGAGATATATGGAGGGGACAGGTGAGGATGAGGTCAGAGATATATGGAGGGGACAGGTGAGGATGAGGTCAGAGATATATGGGGGGGCAGGTGAGGATGAGGTCAGAGATATATGGAGGGGACAGGTGAGGATGAGGTCAGAGATATATGGAGAGGACAGGTGAGGATGAGGTCAGAGATATATGGAGGGGACAGGTGAGGATGAGGTCAGTGATATATGGAGGGGACAGGTGAGGATGAGGTCAGAAATATATGGAGGGGACAGGTGAGGATAAGGTTAGAGATATATGGAGGGGACAGGTGAGGATGAGGTCAGAGATATATGGAGAGGACAGGTGAGGATGAGGTCAGTGATATATGGAGAGGACAGGTGAGGATGAGGTCAGAGATATATGGAGGAGACAGGTGAGGATGAGGTCAGTGATATATGGAGGGGACAGGTGAGGATGAGGTCAGAAATATATGGAGGGGACAGGTGAGGATAAGGTTAGAGATATATGGAGGGGACAGGTGAGGATGAGGTCAGAGATATATGGAGAGAACAGGTGAGGATGAGGTCAGAGATATATGGAGGGGACAGGTGAGGATGAGGTCAGAGATATATGGAGAGGACAGTTGAGGTCAGAGATATATGGAGGGGACAGGTGAGGATGAGGTCAGAGATATATGGAGGGGACAGGTGTGGATGAGGTCAGAGATATATGGAGGGGACAGGTGTGGATGAGGTCAGAGATATATGGAGGGGACAGGTGGGGATGGCTTTGTGTGTTAGCGTTAGTAGCTTGAACTCAATTCGCTGGGCTATGGGTAACCAGTGAAGGGACTGGCAGAGGGGAGCAGCCGATGAAGATGGGGGAGGGGGGGGGGGGGAGGTGAATTAAACGAGCAGCACAGTTTAAGAATAATCATATACAAGGCCAAGGAGCCTCAAGAGAACTCAGAAATAACCGGCTGGGCCCCGAGTCCCCCACTGTCCCCGCACTGGCGCTGGGATCCATCTTACCTCCACCTGGAAACCCATGATGAACGCTTTCACAAAGTCTGCAGCTTTTGTTAATGCCGCAACGTCTGTTGTCTCCTTACAAGTCTGGAAAGAAAGCGTAAAACATCCAATAAGACCTACGACGTGCACAGACCACCCAACCCTGGGCCAAGGACACTGTACAGAAATCCTTGGTTAAAGAGGTGAGCCAGCTGGTGCAGCCAATGCAGCATATTGGGGCGCAGTCAGTAAGGGGGGGTCTGTCAGACTCTGCAGATCCAGATCACCTGAATTGCAGTAAAAGATGTTTTCTCCTTATTAGTCGCTGCCTTCATTGCTGAGATAGCGATCGCTGCTTTTGTCAATATGCAAATTATCTCTTTGGAGCAATGGGGGTGTAATTATTCCACCTCATTATTCCAAAGAGCACATTTACATATTGACAAAAAACGGGGGCAGTGATTCACAAAGGGAAACCAATGTGGGATTCAGGTGACCTGACCTACCTGCGGGGCTGGCTTCATATACTTGGCTCTGTGTGGAAAAGTGCAGACTTCCGGACACGACAGATTTTTGGTGTGCGCGCCTTCTGAGACGCTGCACAATTATTACAAGGCTTCTTATTTGTGACTTTATTGATGCCAATGGACACCAAAAGCAAGTTATCGTCTGTTCATAGGATAGGGGATACCTCACAAATCAGTGGGGTCCGACCAGAGGCGTAGCTCCTGGGCCACAATGCAAAATTTGTAATGGAAACCATTGAGAATATTGGTAAATTTTATGGGGAAGTGGGACATTTGGGGCTTCCTCAGGTGCAAGGCTCTGCTATCTTTGCACCCCCTATAGCTCCACCACCAGATCCAACTGCTGAGATCCCCACTTATAAGGGGGAAAAGGAGTGGGGGGTCCGGCAGCAAACTCATGGCTTCATTCAGCTCAATGGGAGTGCAAGAGATAGACAAACTACAGCTCTCAGCCATCTCTGATGCTGCCATTGAAGTGAGTGGAGAAATGCACACACTGACCCACCACCACCCCAATCAGAATGGGGGACACAAGTTCCCAGATCTCCTTATCAGTGGGGGGTCTGAGCGATCTGCACATTATCACCTATCATATGGGGATCATTACCTATTGTGAGAAAACCCCTTTAAATGTCTTGTCCAGGAAAAGCTTTTCTTTGCAAGTGGGCCAGTGAACAAAGAAACAAGCCATGCACCCCCCCCCCCGCTCTCCCACCGGTCCTGCTGCTGCCCCCCCCCCCTTTTCCAACGGTCCTGCTGCCCATCTCCCCCCCCCCCCCCCCAGGCCGACCCCCCCTTCCCCAGTCTCCCACCGGTCCTGCCGCTCCGGGTCTTTTGGTGGAAGTCTCTGCCACATGTGACAAATGATTGGCCTCAGTGTTCCTCTGTAGCAGGGATTTGCCCCCAAAGTAGCAGGACTGCCCCGTGGTAGGAGACAGCGAGGACACAAAAAACCGCATATCCCGGGCGACACCTTTAAGACCAGCAGGTAACATGCCGATATTAATGGTGGCCCCCATTATCCAGCAGGGCCTCCTCTAGTTCTCCAGATCCCTCTTACCCTTATTTCTACGTTTCTCGTCTTAAGGTTAAAGCGGACTTGAAGCTGTAAGTGTTCTACGATGGGAGTGAAGATCTTCATCCAGTTTTCTTTCAGAGGCGTGTATCTGTTAGACGGGACCGGGATTTTCCTCATTTCATCTTTGTCTCCCTGCAAAAAGATCTCACATATAGTAATAGAATCCAGAGAATGGAGCAAACTATAGACTAATGCAATGTATTATACAGCAGATCTAACGCCATCACAGGCCCGGGTCACATCTGTGTATGGGGGGGGAGGGGGAGGGGAGCTTTGGGGACACACAGAAAGGTAAGCAGTTACCTCAGGAAACCCTCGGACCCCATAGACTAGAATTTGGCTGCCTGCACAGCTTTTCTCTTTTCATTTTTCATGTGGAAAGGGGAACAGAAACCCCAAACACAGACGTGAACCAAAACTCAATGTACAAAAAAACCCCAAGAGTGACAAGTTTAACATTAAAAGAAAAGCAAAAGTTTAAAAAAAGTTTTCCACAGAATTAAACTTCCAAAGAATTTCCAGCCAGGAAAGGGTGCGATGTCTCTCGAGCTCTATTCACACAGCACATTCATTACAGTAGGGGAATAACGAAAATCAATAAGTGATAAATGAGGAGGGTTTTGGCTGGGGGATGGGATGGCAGCATCGTCTCACTCCTGCTGCCACTACCTCCCTGCAGTGCAATGTGCGGCCCCCTAAGCTCTGAGGACAGGGAGTCCCACTGAACCCATTCCCCAGTATCTGCCATGCTATTACAGACATTGTTTTACACCTTTTCTGGCACCAAATCTCAGGAATATGGTGGTCAGCAGCTCACTGTCACCTCCTACCACAACAGGAACCGTCCGTGCAGACAGAAAAGGTGCAAAACCTGCCCTCACCTACCGACCACCGACAAGATCCCGGGGACCTTCACCTGCAGCCACCTAATGTGGGGTATGTAATATTATGCACCAAATATCCCACTGGGGTCTTCTGTATATAGGAGAGACGGGTCAGAAACTCAGAATGCGGATGAACTCGCACCGCACACAATTACAGAGCAGAGACTGGACCTCCCGCTGCCGGAACACTTCTGCAATGAAGAGCAGACTATCACCAATCACATGAACGTTCGGGTTTTAAGGGGAAACTTCAAATCCAAGAAAGAGAAGGATTTAAGAGTATAAGCTGATGACCCCGAACAACACACTCCAGGAGGGGCTGAATCTGTCACACGCGTTTATGGCATCTTACAGGAATCATTGACCACTCATTGTACTGATAAGGAGCCTGTGACCTGTACCAATGACCATTCCCCCCTCCCCCACCTGACATTGTATTCCTATATAAATCTGCAGCCTTCAGAAATTGTCTTATACTTCACCTGAGGAAGGGGCCGAGAGCTTCAAAATCTTCTGTAACCTGCCATCACTATTAGCTAGCCATCAAAAAAGGGATCAACTACTGAAGACCCTCAAGTTTTTTGTCTTTTTATATATCCTGTACCAGACATGACCCCAGTGACTATCCTGTACCAGACGTGACCCCAGTGACTATCCTGTACCAGACGTGACCCCAGTGACTATCCTGTACCAGACGTGACCCCAGTGACTATCCTGTACCAGACATTACGTGACCCCAGTGACTATCCTGTACCAGACATTACGTGACCCCAGTGACTATCCTGTACCAGACATGACCCCAGGAACTATCCTGTACCAGATATGACCCCAGTGACCATCCTGTACCAGACATGCCCCCAGGAACTATCCTGTACCAGATATGACCCCAGGGACTATCCTGTACCAGACATTACGCGACCCCAGTGACTATCCTGTACCAAACATGACCCCAGGAACTATCCTGTACCAGATATGACCCCAGGGACTATCCTGTACCAGATATGACCCCAGGGACTATCCTGTACCAGACATTAAATGACCCCAGTGACTATCCTGTACCAGACATGACCCCAGGAACTATCCTGTACCAGATATGACCCAAGTGACTATCCTGTACCAGACATTACCCCAGTGACTATCCTGCACCAGACATAACGTGACCCCAGTGACTATCCTGTACCAGACATTACGTGACCCCAGGGACTATCGTGTACCAGACATTACGTGACCCCAGGGACTATCCTGTACCAGACATGACCCCAGTGACTATCCTGTACCGGACGTGACCCCAGTGACTATCCTGTACCGGACGTGACCCCAGTGACTATCCTGTACCGGACGTGACCCCAGTGACTATCCTGTACCGGACGTGACCCCAGTGACTATCCTGTACCGGACGTGACCCCAGTGACTATCCTGTACCGGACGTGACCCCAGTGACTATCCTGTACCGGACATGACCCCAGTGACTATCCTGTACCGGACATGACCCCAGTGACTATCCTGTACCGGACATGACCCCAGTGACTATCCTGTACCGGACATGACCCCAGTGACTATCCTGTACCAGACATTACCTGACCCCAGTGACTATCCTGTACCAGACATTACCTGACCCCAGTGACTATCCTGTACCAGACATGACCCCAGGAACTATCCTGTACCAGATATGACCCCAGTGACTATCCTGTACCAGATATGACCCCAGTGACTATCCTGTACCAGACATTACCTGACCCCAGTGACTATCCTGTACCAGACATGACCTCAGTGACTATCCTGTACCAGATATGACCCCAGTGACTATCCTGTACCAGACATGACCCCAGTGACTATCCTGTACCAGACATGACCCCAGTGACTATCCCGTACCGGACATGACCCCAGTGACTATCCTGTACCAGACATGACCCTGGTGACTATCCTGTACCAGACATTACCTGACCCCAGTGACTATCCTGTACCAGACATGACCTCAGTGACTATCCTGTACCGGACATGACCCCAGTGACTATCCTGTACCAGACATGACCCCAGTGACTATCCTGTACTGGACATGACCCCAGTGACTATCCTGTACCGGACACGACTCCAGTGACTATCCTGTACCAGACATTACATGACCCCAGTGACTATCCTGTACCGGACATGACCCCAGTGACTATCCTGTACCAGACATGACCCCAGTGACTATCCTGTACCAGACATGACCCCAGGGACTATCCTGTACCAGACGTGACCCCAGTGACTATCCTGTACCAGACGTGACCCCAGTGACTATCCTGTACCAGACATTACGTGACCCCAGTGACTATCCTGTACCAGACATTACGTGACCCCAGTGACTATCCTGTACCAGACATGACCCCAGGAACTATCCTGTACCAGATATGACCCCAGTGACCATCCTGTACCAGACATGCCCCCAGGAACTATCCTGTACCAGATATGACCCCAGGGACTATCCTGTACCAGACATTACGCGACCCCAGTGACTATCCTGTACCAAACATGACCCCAGGAACTATCCTGTACCAGATATGACCCCAGGGACTATCCTGTACCAGATATGACCCCAGGGACTATCCTGTACCAGACATTAAATGACCCCAGTGACTATCCTGTACCAGACATGACCCCAGGAACTATCCTGTACCAGATATGACCCAAGTGACTATCCTGTACCAGACATTACCCCAGTGACTATCCTGCACCAGACATAACGTGACCCCAGTGACTATCCTGTACCAGACATTACGTGACCCCAGGGACTATCGTGTACCAGACATTACGTGACCCCAGGGACTATCCTGTACCAGACATGACCCCAGTGACTATCCTGTACCGGACGTGACCCCAGTGACTATCCTGTACCGGACGTGACCCCAGTGACTATCCTGTACCGGACGTGACCCCAGTGACTATCCTGTACCGGACGTGACCCCAGTGACTATCCTGTACCGGACGTGACCCCAGTGACTATCCTGTACCGGACGTGACCCCAGTGACTATCCTGTACCGGACGTGACCCCAGTGACTATCCTGTACCGGACATGACCCCAGTGACTATCCTGTACCGGACATGACCCCAGTGACTATCCTGTACCGGACATGACCCCAGTGACTATCCTGTACCGGACATGACCCCAGTGACTATCCTGTACCAGACATTACCTGACCCCAGTGACTATCCTGTACCAGACATTACCTGACCCCAGTGACTATCCTGTACCAGACATGACCCCAGGAACTATCCTGTACCAGATATGACCCCAGTGACTATCCTGTACCAGATATGACCCCAGTGACTATCCTGTACCAGACATTACCTGACCCCAGTGACTATCCTGTACCAGACATGACCTCAGTGACTATCCTGTACCAGATATGACCCCAGTGACTATCCTGTACCAGACATGACCCCAGTGACTATCCTGTACCAGACATGACCCCAGTGACTATCCCGTACCGGACATGACCCCAGTGACTATCCTGTACCAGACATGACCCTGGTGACTATCCTGTACCAGACATTACCTGACCCCAGTGACTATCCTGTACCAGACATGACCTCAGTGACTATCCTGTACCGGACATGACCCCAGTGACTATCCTGTACCAGACATGACCCCAGTGACTATCCTGTACTGGACATGACCCCAGTGACTATCCTGTACCGGACACGACTCCAGTGACTATCCTGTACCAGACATTACATGACCCCAGTGACTATCCTGTACCGGACATGACCCCAGTGACTATCCTGTACCAGACATGACCCCAGTGACTATCCTGTACCGGACATGACCCCAGTGACTATCCTGTACCGGACATGACCCCGGTGACTATCCTGTACCAGACATGACCCCGGTGACTATCCTGTACCGGACATGACCCCGGTGACTATCCTGTACCAGACATTACATGACCCCAGTGACTATCCTGTACCGGACATGACCCCAGTGACTATCCTGTACCAGACATGACCCCAGTGACTATCCTGTACCGGACATGACCCCAGTGACTATCCTGTACCGGACATGACCCCAGTGACTATCCTGTACCGGATATGACCCCAGTGACTATCCTGTACCGGACATGACCCCAGTGACTATCCTGTACCAGACATGACCCCAGTGACTATCCTGTACCGGACATGACCCCAGTGACTATCCTGTACCAGACATGACCCCAGTGACTATCCTGTACCGGACGTGACCCCAGGGACTATCCTGTACCGGACGTGACCCCAGGGACTATCCTGTACCGGACGTGACCCCAGGGACTATCCTGTACCGGACGTGACCCCAGGGACTATCCTGTACCAGACATGACCCCAGTGACTATCCTGTACCAGACATGACCCCAGTGACTATCCTGTACCGGACATGACCCCAGTGACTATCCTGTACCAGACATGACCCCAGTGACTATCCTGTACCGGACGTGACCCCAGGGACTATCCTGTACCAGACATGACCCCAGTGACTATCCTGTACCGGACGTGACCCCAGGGACTATCCTGTACCGGACGTGACCCCAGGGACTATCCTGTACCGGACGTGACCCCAGGGACTATCCTGTACCGGACGTGACCCCAGGGACTATCCTGTACCAGACATGACCCCAGGGACTATCCTGTACCAGACATGACCCCAGTGACTATCCTGTACCAGACATGACCCCAGTGACTATCCTGTACCAGACATGACCCCAGTGACTATCCTGTACCGGACATGACCCCAGTGACTATCCTGTACCAGACATGACCCCAGTGACTATCCTGTACCGGACATGGCTCCAGTGACTATCCTGTACCGGACATGACCCCAGTGACTATCCTGTACCAGACATGACCCCAGTGACTATCCTGTACCGGACATGACCCCAGTGACTATCCTGTACCGGACATGACCCCAGTGACTATCCTGTACCGGACATGACCCCAGTGACTATCCTGTACCAGACATGACCCCAGTGACTATCCTGTACCGGACGTGACCCCAGTGACTATCCTGTACCAGACATGACCCCAGTGACTATCCTGTACCAGACATGACCCCAGTGACTATCCTGTACCGGACGTGACCCCAGTGACTATCCTGTACCGGACGTGACCCCAGTGACTATCCTGTACCGGACGTGACCCCAGTGACTATCCTGTACCGGACATGACCCCAGTGACTATCCTGTACCAGACATGACCCCAGGGACTATCCTGTACCAGACATGACCCCAGGGACTATCCTGTACCGGACATGACCCCAGTGACTATCCTGTACCGGACATGACCCCAGTGACTATCCTGTACCAGACATGACCCCAGTGACTATCCTGTACCAGATATGACCCCAGGGACTATCCTGTACCAGACATTACGCGACCCCAGTGACTATCCTGTACCAAACATGACCCCAGGAACTATCCTGTACCAGATATGACCCCAGGGACTATCCTGTACCAGATATGACCCCAGGGACTATCCTGTACCAGATATGACCCCAGGGACTATCCTGTACCAGACATTAAATGACCCCAGTGACTATCCTGTACCAGACATGACCCCAGGAACTATCCTGTACCAGATATGACCCAAGTGACTATCCTGTACCAGACATTACCCCAGTGACTATCCTGCACCAGACATAACGTGACCCCAGTGACTATCGTGTACCAGACATTACGTGACCCCAGGGACTATCCTGTACCAGACATGACCCCAGTGACTATCCTGTACCGGACGTGACCCCAGTGACTATCCTGTACCGGACGTGACCCCAGTGACTATCCTGTACCGGACGTGACCCCAGTGACTATCCTGTACCGGACATGACCCCAGTGACTATCCTGTACCGGACATGACCCCAGTGACTATCCTGTACCGGACATGACCCCAGTGACTATCCTGTACCGGACATGACCCCAGTGACTATCCTGTACCAGACATTACCTGACCCCAGTGACTATCCTGTACCAGACATTACCTGACCCCAGTGACTATCCTGTACCAGACATGACCCCAGGAACTATCCTGTACCAGATATGACCCCAGTGACTATCCTGTACCAGATATGACCCCAGTGACTATCCTGTACCAGACATTACCTGACCCCAGTGACTATCCTGTACCAGACATGACCCCAGTGACTATCCTGTACCAGACATGACCCCAGTGACTATCCTGTACCAGACATGACCCCAGTGACTATCCTGTACCAGACATGACCCCAGTGACTATCCTGTACCGGACATGACCCCAGTGACTATCCTGTACCAGACATGACCCCGGTGACTATCCTGTACCAGACATTACCTGACCCCAGTGACTATCCTGTACCAGACATGACCTCAGTGACTATCCTGTACCGGACATGACCCCAGTGACTATCCTGTACCAGACATGACCCCAGTGACTATACTGTACTGGACATGACCCCAGTGACTATCCTGTACCGGACACGACTCCAGTGACTATCCTGTACCAGACACGACTCCAGTGACTATCCTGTACCAGACATTACATGACCCCAGTGACTATCCTGTACCGGACATGACCCCAGTGACTATCCTGTACCAGACATGACCCCAGTGACTATCCTGTACCGGACATGACCCCAGTGACTATCCTGTACCGGACATGACCCCAGTGACTATCCTGTACCAGATATGACCCCAGGGACTATCCTGTACCAGACATGACCCCAGGGACTATCCTGTACCAGACATGACCCCAGGGACTATCCTGTACCAGACATGACCCCAGTGACTATCCTGTACCAGACATGACCCCAGTGACTATCCTGTACCAGACATGACCCCAGTGACTATCCTGTACCGGACATGACCCCAGTGACTATCCTGTACCAGACATGACCCCAGTGACTATCCTGTACCGGACATGGCTCCAGTGACTATCCTGTACCGGACATGACCCCAGTGACTATCCTGTACCAGACATGACCCCAGTGACTATCCTGTACCGGACATGACCCCAGTGACTATCCTGTACCGGACATGACCCCAGTGACTATCCTGTACCGGACATGACCCCAGTGACTATCCTGTACCAGACATGACCCCAGTGACTATCCTGTACCGGACGTGACCCCAGTGACTATCCTGTACCAGACATGACCCCAGTGACTATCCTGTACCAGACATGACCCCAGTGACTATCCTGTACCGGACGTGACCCCAGTGACTATCCTGTACCGGACGTGACCCCAGGGACTATCCTGTACCGGACGTGACCCCAGTGACTATCCTGTACCGGACATGACCCCAGTGACTATCCTGTACCAGACATGACCCCAGGGACTATCCTGTACCAGACATTACGCGACCCCAGTGACTATCCTGTACCAAACATGACCCCAGGAACTATCCTGTACCAGATATGACCCCAGGGACTATCCTGTACCAGATATGACCCCAGGGACTATCCTGTACCAGATATGACCCCAGGGACTATCCTGTACCAGACATTAAATGACCCCAGTGACTATCCTGTACCAGACATGACCCCAGGAACTATCCTGTACCAGATATGACCCAAGTGACTATCCTGTACCAGACATTACCCCAGTGACTATCCTGCACCAGACATTACGTGACTATCCTGTACCAGACATTACGTGACCCCAGGGACTATCGTGTACCAGACATTACGTGACCCCAGGGACTATCCTGTACCAGACGTGACCCCAGTGACTATCCTGTACCGGACGTGACCCCAGTGACTATCCTGTACCGGACGTGACCCCAGTGACTATCCTGTACCGGACGTGACCCCAGTGACTATCCTGTACCGGACATGACCCCAGTGACTATCCTGTACCGGACATGACCCCAGTGACTATCCTGTACCGGACATGACCCCAGTGACTATCCTGTACCGGACATGACCCCAGTGACTATCCTGTACCGGACATGACCCCAGTGACTATCCTGTACCAGACATTACCTGACCCCAGTGACTATCCTGTACCAGACATTACCTGACCCCAGTGACTATCCTGTACCAGACATGACCCCAGGAACTATCCTGTACCAGATATGACCCCAGTGACTATCCTGTACCAGATATGACCCCAGTGACTATCCTGTACCAGACATTACCTGACCCCAGTGACTATCCTGTACCAGACATGACCTCAGTGACTATCCTGTACCGGACATGACCCCAGTGACTATCCTGTACCAGACATGACCCCAGTGACTATCCTGTACCAGACATGACCCCAGTGACTATCCTGTACCAGACATGACCCCAGTGACTATCCTGTACCAGACATGACCCCAGTGACTATCCTGTACCGGACATGACCCCAGTGACTATCCTGTACCAGACATGACCCCGGTGACTATCCTGTACCAGACATTACCTGACCCCAGTGACTATCCTGTACCAGACATGACCTCAGTGACTATCCTGTACCGGACATGACCCCAGTGACTATCCTGTACCAGACATGACCCCAGTGACTATCCTGTAACAGACATGACCCCAGTGACTATCCTGTACCGGACACGACTCCAGTGACTATCCTGTACCAGACATTACATGACCCCAGTGACTATCCTGTACCGGACATGACCCCAGTGACTATCCTGTACCAGACATGACCCCAGTGACTATCCTGTACCGGACATGACCCCAGTGACTATCCTGTACCGGACATGACCCCAGTGACTATCCTGTACCGGACATGACCCCGGTGACTATCCTGTACCAGACATGACCCCGGTGACTATCCTGTACCGGACATGACCCCGGTGACTATCCTGTACCAGACATTACATGACCCCAGTGACTATCCTGTACCAGACATGACCCCAGTGACTATCCTGTACCAGACATGACCCCAGTGACTATCCTGTACCAGACATGACCCCAGTGACTATCCTGTACCAGACATGACCCCAGTGACTATCCTGTACCAGACATGACCCCAGTGACTATCCTGTACCGGACATGACCCCAGTGACTATCCTGTACCAGACATGACCCCGGTGACTATCCTGTACCAGACATTACCTGACCCCAGTGACTATCCTGTACCAGACATGACCTCAGTGACTATCCTGTACCGGACATGACCCCAGTGACTATCCTGTACCAGACATGACCCCAGTGACTATCCTGTACCAGACATGACCCCAGTGACTATCCTGTACCGGACACGACTCCAGTGACTATCCTGTACCAGACATTACATGACCCCAGTGACTATCCTGTACCGGACATGACCCCAGTGACTATCCTGTACCAGACATGACCCCAGTGACTATCCTGTACCGGACATGACCCCAGTGACTATCCTGTACCGGACATGACCCCAGTGACTATCCTGTACCGGACATGACCCCGGTGACTATCCTGTACCAGACATGACCCCGGTGACTATCCTGTACCGGACATGACCCCGGTGACTATCCTGTACCAGACATTACATGACCCCAGTGACTATCCTGTACCGGACATGACCCCAGTGACTATCCTGTACCGGACATGACCCCAGTGACTATCCTGTACCGGACATGACCCCAGTGACTATCCTGTACCAGATATGACCCCAGTGACTATCCTGTACCGGACATGACCCCAGTGACTATCCTGTACCAGACATGACCCCAGTGACTATCCTGTACCAGACATGACCCCAGTGACTATCCTGTACCAGACATGACCCCAGTGACTATCCTGTACCGGACATGACCCCAGTGACTATCCTGTACCAGACGTGACCCCAGTGACTATCCTGTACCAGACATGACCCCAGTGACTATCCTGTACCGGACATGACCCCAGTGACTATCCTGTACCAGACATGACCCCAGTGACTATCCTGTACCGGACGTGACCCCAGGGACTATCCTGTACCAGACATGACCCCAGTGACTATCCTGTACCGGACGTGACCCCAGGGACTATCCTGTACCGGACGTGACCCCAGGGACTATCCTGTACCGGACGTGACCCCAGGGACTATCCTGTACCGGACGTGACCCCAGGGACTATCCTGTACCAGACATGACCCCAGGGACTATCCTGTACCAGACATGACCCCAGTGACTATCCTGTACCAGACATGACCCCAGTGACTATCCTGTACCAGACATGACCCCAGTGACTATCCTGTACCAGACATGACCCCAGTGACTATCCTGTACCGGACATGACCCCAGTGACTATCCTGTACCGGACATGACCCCAGTGACTATCCTGTACCGGACATGACCCCAGTGACTATCCTGTACCGGACATGACCCCAGTGACTATCCTGTACCGGACATGACCCCAGTGACTATCCTGTACCGGACATGACCCCAGGGACTATCCTGTACCAGACATGACCCCAGGGACTATCCTGTACCGGACGTGCCCCAGGGACTATCCTGTACCGGTTTGATCCTCTATCTACAGACTATAAGCAGCCGGTGCATTCAGCTACAGAACAAACACGTCCCGACTACACCAACGTGACCCGCACTGCTGATGTCATGATGTATTAATATGACGTCACCTTCTTCCCAGTCCTGTATACGTACCATCAGCTTGTCTCCAGATATCGGTGGGAAATCCGGCCTCTTAGTGGGCTGCTCCCCGGTATCCATGGCTTTCTCGTCGGCTGCCCGCCTCTTCCTGCTCCTCTTAGCCGTGACACTGGTGAAGGCTTCTCCGGCAGCGGCTGCGCTTTCTGTCTCCATGACTATTACGGTAATACCGGACGATTTGTCTCCCAGCACGTGTAAGATGGAGGAACCCGGGAGAAAGAGGCGGAGCTAAACCAACAGGCCAAATAGAAGAGTTTCACAATGACGTCACCAGCAAAGGCCCCACGAGCGCCCTAGTGGCTTACCACGTGATCAGGCTGTCTTAGCTCTGCCTGTTTACCAATACAATCTATAATAATACCGAATAATTAAACATGGAAGAATCTTATGTTATTTCCCTCATTATTTATGTTTAAAATAGATTACAAATGACTTGGTGTCGCTCCTTTTAGTTGATTTTGGTCAGGCAGCAGCACGGACAGCTCTCAGCCTTAGCGTTGCTAGTGGCAGCTGGGGGAGGAGCCTGTGTGTTTGGGGCACGGAGTGGCAGCGCCGGTCACACACACTTGTCGGCCTGCGATCATGTCGTCGCCTATGGAGAAGCCGCAGATTATCGCGCACGTGCAGAAGTCGGTGAATTACACCTTGTTCGACTGCAAATGGATCCCGTGCAGCGCCAAGTTCGTCTGCCTGGGCAACCTGGCGAGGGGCAGCGGCATCATGCAGATCTATGAGATCCAGCACGGGGAGGCCAAGCTCATCCGGGAGGTCAGCGGCGAATAGTCCGGGGATGCAGGGCCTGCAGCAGGGCCATCCGCCGAGATCTGTCCCCGATAGGATCGTACAGTATATGTGGATGTGTAGCCGCCTGTGTGTGTGTGTGTGTGTGTGTGTGTGTGTGTGTGTACATGTTGTCATGGAAACCGGGACCAGTAACTGCTACCAGGAGATGAGAATACCGGTGATAATACTAGTGATCATAGTAACACTAGTGAGAATACTGGTGATAATACAGTACTAGTGATCATAGTAATACTAGTGAGAATACTGGTGATAATACAGTACTAGTGATCATAGTAATACTAGTGAGAATACTGGTGATAATACAGTACTAGTGAGAATAGTAGAATAGACCAGTAACTGCTACCAGGAGATGAGAATACCAGTGATAATACTAGTGATCATAGTAATACTAGTGAGAGTACTGGTGATAATACAGTACTAGTGAGAATAGTAGAATAGACCAGTAACTGCTACCAGGAGATGAGAATACCGGTGATAATACTAGTGATCATAGTAACACTAGTGAGAATACTGGTGATAATACAGTACTAGTGAGAATAGTAGAATAGACCAGTAACTGCTACCAGGAGATGAGAATACCAGTGATAATACTAGTGATCATAGTAATACTAGTGAGAATACTGGTGATAATACAATACTAGTGAGAATAGTAGAATAGACCAGTAACTGCTACCAGGAGATGAGAATACCAGTGATAATACTAGTGATCATAGTAATACTAGTGAGAATACTGGTGATAATACAGTACTAGTGAGAATAGTAGAATAGACCAGTAACTGCTACCAGGAGATGAGAATACCACTGATAATACTAGTGATCATAGTAATACTAGTGAGAATACTGGTGATAATACAGTACTAGTGATCATAGTAATACTAGTGAGAATACTGGTGATAATACAGTACTAGTGAGAATAGTAGAATAGACCAGTAACTGCTACCAGGAGATGAGAATACCGGTGATAATACTAGTGATCATAGTAACACTAGTGAGAATACTGGTGATAATACAGTACTAGTGAGAATAGTAGAATAGACCAGTAACTGCTACCAGGAGATGAGAATACCAGTGATAATACTAGTGATCATAGTAATACTAGTGAGAATACTGGTGATAATACAATACTAGTGAGAATAGTAGAATAGACCAGTAACTGCTACCAGGAGATGAGAATACCAGTGATAATACTAGTGATCATAGTAATACTAGTGAGAATACTGGTGATAATACAGTACTAGTGAGAATAGTAGAATAGACCAGTAACTGCTACCAGGAGATGAGAATACCACTGATAATACTAGTGATCATAGTAATACTAGTGAGAATACTGGTGATAATACAGTACTAGT
Source organism: Leptodactylus fuscus (assembly GCF_031893055.1). Lineage (NCBI taxonomy): Eukaryota > Metazoa > Chordata > Amphibia > Anura > Leptodactylidae > Leptodactylus > Leptodactylus fuscus. Next base: position 126,426 of record NW_027440693.1, on the reverse strand, counting down.
GATCATAGTAATACTAGTGAGAATACTGGTGATAATACAGTACTAGTGAGAATAGTAGAATAGACCAGTAACTGCTACCAGGAGATGAGAATACCGGTGATAATACTAGTGATCATAGTAACACTAGTGAGAATACTGGTGATAATACAGTACTAGTGAGAATAGTAGAATAGACCAGTAACTGCTACCAGGAGATGAGAATACCGGTGATAATACTAGTGATCATAGTAACACTAGTGAGAATACTGGTGATAATACAGTACTAGTGAGAATAGTAGAATAGACCAGTAACTGCTACCAGGAGATGAGAATACCAGTGATAATACTAGTGATCATAGTAATACTAGTGAGAATACTGGTGATAATACAATACTAGTGAGAATAGTAGAATAGACCAGTAACTGCTACCAGGAGATGAGAATACCGGTGATAATACTAGTGATCATAGTAATACTAGTGAGAATACTGGTGATAATACAGTACTAGTGAGAATAGTAGAATAGACCAGTAACTGCTACCAGGAGATGAGAATACCGGTGATAATACTAGTGATCATAGTAATACTAGTGAGAATACTGGTGATAATACAGTACTAGTGAGAATAGTAATACTAGTGAGAATACTGGTGATAATACAGTACTAGTGAGAATAGTAGAATAGACCAGTAACTGCTACCAGGAGATGAGAATACCACTGATAATACTAGTGATCATAGTAATACTAGTGAGAATACTGGTGATAATACAGTACTAGTGAGAATAGTAATACTAGTGAGAATACTGGTGATAATACAGTACTAGTGAGAATAGTAGAATAGACCAGTAACTGCTACCAGGAGATGAGAATACCGGTGATAATACTAGTGATCATAGTAATACTAGTGAGAATACTGGTGATAATACAGTACTAGTGAGAATAGTAATACTAGTGAGAATACTGGTGATAATACAGTACTAGTGAGAATAGTAGAATAGACCAGTAACTGCTACCAGGAGATGAGAATACCACTGATAATACTAGTGATCATAGTAATACTAGTGAGAATACTGGTGATAATACAGTACTAGTGAGAATAGTAATACTAGTGAGAATACTGGTGATAATACAGTACTAGTGAGAATAGTAGAATAGACCAGTAACTGCTACCAGGAGATGAGAATACCGGTGATAATACTAGTGATCATAGTAATACTAGTGAGAATACTGGTGATAATACAGTACTAGTGAGAATAGTAATACTAGTGAGAATACTGGTGATAATACAGTACTAGTGAGAATAGTAGAATAGACCAGTAACTGCTACCAGGAGATGAGAATACCGGTGATAATACTAGTGATCATAGTAATACTAGTGAGAGTACTGGTGATAATACAGTACTAGTGAGAATAGTAGAATAGACCAGTAACTGCTACCAGGAGATGAGAATACCACTGATAATACTAGTGATCATAGTAATACTAGTGAGAATACTGGTGATAATACAGTACTAGTGATCATAGTAATACTAGTGAGAATACTGGTGATAATACAGTACTAGTGAGAATAGTAGAATAGACCAGTAACTGCTACCAGGAGATGAGAATACCGGTGATAATACTAGTGATCATAGTAATACTAGTGAGAATACTGGTGATAATACAGTACTAGTGAGAATAGTAATACTAGTGAGAATACTGGTGATAATACAGTACTAGTGAGAATAGTAGAATAGACCAGTAACTGCTACCAGGAGATGAGAATACCACTGATAATACTAGTGATCATAGTAATACTAGTGAGAATACTGGTGATAATACAGTACTAGTGATCATAGTAATACTAGTGAGAATACTGGTGATAATACAGTACTAGTGAGAATAGTAGAATAGACCAGTAACTGCTACCAGGAGATGAGAATACCAGTGATAATACTAGTGATCATAGTAATACTAGTGAGAGTACTGGTGATAATACAGTACTAGTGAGAATAGTAGAATAGACCAGTAACTGCTACCAGGAGATGAGAATACCGGTGATAATACTAGTGATCATAGTAATACTAGTGAGAGTACTGGTGATAATACAGTACTAGTGAGAATAGTAGAATAGACCAGTAACTGCTACCAGGAGATGAGAATACCACTGATAATACTAGTGATCATAGTAATACTAGTGAGAATACTGGTGATAATACAATACTAGTGAGAATAGTAGAATAGACCAGTAACTGCTACCAGGAGATGAGAATACCAGTGATAATACTAGTGATCATAGTAACACTAGTGAGAATACTGGTGATAATACAATACTAGTGAGAATAGTAGAATAGACCAGTAACTGCTACCAGGAGATGAGAATACCAGTGATAATACTAGTGATCATAGTAATACTAGTGAGAATACTGGTGATAATACAATACTAGTGAGAATAGTAGAATAGACCAGTAACTGCTACCAGGAGATGAGAATACCAGTGATAATACTAGTGATCATAGTAACACTAGTGAGAATACTCGTGATCATAGTGAGAATAATAGTGAGAATAGTAATACTGGTGATAGTAATAGAGAGAATACCGGTGATAATACTAGTGATCATAGTAACACTAGTGAGAATACTGGTGATAATACAGTACTAGTGAGAATAGTAGAATAGACCAGTAACTGCTACCAGGACAGCGGCGAATGGAGAGACAACCTGGAGATGAGAATACCAGTGATAATACTAGTGATCATAGTAACACTAGTGAGAATACTGGTGATAATACAGTACTAGTGAGAATAGTAGAATAGACCAGTAACTGCTACCAGGAGATGAGAATACCAGTGATAATACTAGTGATCATAGTAACACTAGTGAGAATACTGGTGATAATACAGTACTAGTGAGAATAGTAGAATAGACCAGTAACTGCTACCAGGACAGCGGCGAATGGAGAGACAACCTGGAGATGAGAATATTGGTGATACTACTGGTGATCATAGTAATACTAGTGAGAATACCGGTGATAGTAATAGAGAGAATAATAGTGAGAATACCGGTGATAATACTGTAGTAGTGAGAATACCGGTGATAATAGAGAGAATACCGGTGATCATAGTGAGAATAGTGATCGTAGTAATACCGGTGATAATCATAGAGATCATAATAGAGAGAATACCGGTGATAATAATAATGAGAATAGTGATCATAGTGATACTGGTGATAATACTGTAGTAGTGAGAATACCGGTGATAGTAATAGAGAGAATAGTAATACTAGTGAGAATACCGGTGATAATACTAGTGATCATAGTGAGAATAGAGATCGTAGTAATACCGGTGATAATCATAGAGATCAGAATAGTGAGAATACCGGAATTAATCATAGTGAGAATAGAGATCATAATGATGAGACTGGTGAGAATATTCGGGTTCGTGCTGGAGACTGATAATTGCAGTTTATTATTGATCCGCTCGGTGCCCGATACTGAGGCCGTGGAGGTGAAGTCGGATTTAGTTCTGGGCTCCGGATTCTTGATATAAGGAGTCATCTCCTGAAGTTCCACAAGTCTTCTTATATAATGAATGAGATAAATGTTTCTTGACTTCTGTAGGATCCGTCATTGGATGTTCAATGAATTTTCGAATCTTTTCTGCTTCTGTCTGACGGGTTTTCTGCCTTTTGTGAAGGTGTCAGAGTCGGCCTATTGTTATATGAAGGTGTCAGAGTCGGCCTATTGATATATGAAGGTGTCAGAGTCGGCCTATCGCTATAGGAAGGTGTCAGAGTCGGCCTATTGATATAGGAAGGTGTCAGAGTCGGCCTATTGATATAGGAAGGTGTCAGAGTCGGCCTATTGTTATTTGAGGGTGTTAGAGTCGGCCTATTGTTATATGAAGGTGTCAGAGCCGGCCTATCGATATATGAAGGTGTCAGAGTCGGCCTATCGCTATATGAAGGTGTCAGAGTCGGCCTATTGTTATATGAAGGTGTCAGAGCCGGCCTATTGTTATATGAAGGTGTCAGAGTCGGCCTATTGTTATATGAATGTGTCAGAGCCGGCCTATCGATATATGAAGGTGTCAGAGTCGGCCTATCGATATATGAAGGTGTCAGAGTCGGCCTATCGCTATATGAAGGTGTCAGAGTCGGCCTATTGTTATATGAAGGTGTCAGAGTCGGCCTATTGTTATATGAAGGTGTCAGAGCCGGCCTATCGATATAGGAAGGTGTCAGAGTCAGGGCTTTGGCCTTTACTCTCCACTTCTCCTTTTCTAAAGTTCATTTGCCACAGAATAAATATCTAGCGGCGGTCTGCTAATCTCTTATTGCTCTTTAGCGCCCCCATATTGCGCAGGACGTTGCCATCACTTACTGCCCCAGCAGGGCTCACAATCTAAATTCCATCTTAGTCAACAATGAAGAAAATAAAAAGCATCGCCCATAGGGAATGTAAGGGGAGAGGTAGAGGAGAGTGCGAGTCTGGGGGTTTCAGTGACTGCGGGGGGTGTCAGTGACTGCGGGGGGTGTCAGTGACTGCAGGGGGGTGTCAGTGACTGCGGGGGGGTCTGCGACCACTGAGACACTACAGCACTGGCAGCAAAGCCTCAGGCCCCCCCTCTACACATGCATTGTGTGAGCTGACCCATTATGTTCGATGGCCCCGTGCACATGACCTTGTACTGGGGCAATTCCTAGGACCCCATTCCTGTCCATTCTGCAGCCGGGGCTCACTGAAGTTAATGAATCGCCCATGGAGATCCTAAACTGTTTGCTGAAGGGGGTGACATGACGTCATGTTATATTAGGGTTCACTTACCCCCTCATTTACTTGTTTTTGGGTCTTTTCTGCCCCCAGGTTCACACTGGTGTGGCCTCTCCATTGTTCATGTCCTTCAGAAGACCAGAACAATGGTGAGGCCGCCAAATTAGTGGTAACAGAGAGTGCGACAGACCCCATTGTCTACAACAGGGCCCTCCTTCAGGAGATTTTTCCTCTGCTGATTTTCAGGCGGACACTACAGATGTGAACATGGCCCTGGATTTTAATGTGGTTTTAGTTGTCGACCTCCGGGTACTTGAGATATTTTCGATGTTCTTATATTGGTCTCAGTTTAGGTGGCATTTCTTAGCGCCCATGAAGGTGCTGCCACTTATTCTTAGGGCTTAAAGGGGGTGTCCAGGGACTGGTTGGTTCAGACCCTGGGTCATGTGATCACTACCAGCCCCTAAGTAGACCTGCCCCTCCTGTGCTCATCACTATCTACCTGTATTGTGGGGGGGCTCAGGTAGACGGGATTGTTAGAATAGCAAAGTCAGACCCCCCCATAATACCCGCAGGAGAGGAGGGGGGAGGTGCCTCAACTCATGTGCTGGTTTGAGAATGTGACCCAGGATCTGAACCAGTTTGGGAACCCTGCAGGAAGGAAGTGGTTAAACAACAGTCCATGGATAACCCTGCGAAGCCTGTGGAGTTTCCACCTGTCCCAATAAAAATGAATGACCTGCAATATTGGGGGAGGGGTACAATGACTAAAGCCTATGAAATCTACCTAGAACATTTGTAAACGTTTCGGACGCCTTATTTATGTAACAATTTATCAAGTTTCTTAATATCAGGCGCAGATTTACTGAAAACCATCCGTAAGTCGCCGCGTTCGATTTCTCTGTTTAGCAGCCGCAGCACTAAATCCACGTTCACACAAATTAGGAGAAGTTTCGCTGATCGGCCACTTCCTACAATCGCGTCGTTTATCAAAAACTTGTTCATATTTGATGGCTCGCAGGCGACATACGGAATCCGTGACATACAATCACACAGGGCAGGAATAATCGCTGCAGCGCAGGAGGGAGGTTTAGATTTTAGTTTTAAATAATAGAAAAACACAAATCGGCCATCACCCCCCTAAACCACTTCAACACCCCCCGTACAAGGCCTTAGTAGGAGCTCTGTCACTGAGGAGAGACCGTACGTTGTGTCTTCTGCCTCCAGCGTGTTCTCTCTTAACTTGAGTCGTATACCAGGGGGTCGTATACCAGGGGGTCGTATACCAGGGGGTCGTATACCAGGGGATCGTATACCAGGGGGTCGTATACCAGGGGATCATATATTAGGGGGTCGTATACCAGGGGATCGTATACCAGGGGGTCGTATACCAGGGGGTCGTATACCAGGGGGTCATATATTAGGGGGTTGTATACCAGGGGATCGTATACCAGGGGGTCATATACCAGGGGGTCATATATTAGGGGGTCGTATACCAGGGGGTCGTATACCAGGGGATCGTATACCAGGGGGTCGTATACCAGGGGGTCATATACTAGGGGGTCGTATACCAGGGGATCGTATACCAGGGGGTCGTATACCAGGGGGTCATATACCAGGGGGTCATATATTAGGGGGTCGTATACCAGGGGGTCGTATACCAGGGGATCGTATACCAGGGGGTCGTATACTAGGGGGTCGTATACCAGGGGGTCGTATACCAGGGGGTCGTATACCAGGGGGTCGTATTCCAGGGGGACTTATACCAGGGGGTCGTATACCAGGGGGTCGTATACCAGGGGATCGTATACCAGGGGGTCATATACCAGGGGGTCTTATACCAGGGGGTCTTATACCAGGGGATCGTATACCAGGGGGTCTTATACCAGGGGGTCGTATACCAGGGGGTCGTATACCAGGGGATCGTATACCAGGGGGTCTTATGGTCTTATACCAGGGGGTCATATACCAGGGGATCGTATACCAGGGGGTCATATACTAGGGGGTCGTATACCAGGGGGTCATATACCAGGGGGTCTTATACCAGGGGGTCGTATACCAGGGGATCGTATACCAGGGGGTCGTATACCAGGGGATCGTATACCAGGGGGTCTTATACCAGGGAATCATATACCAGGGGATCGTATACCAGGGGGTCTTATACCAGGGAATCATATACCAGGGGATCATATACCAGGGGGTCGTATACCAGGGGATCGTATACCAGGGGGTCTTATACCAGGGGGTCATATACTAGGGGGTCGTATACCAGGGGGTCGTATACCAGGAGGTCGTATACCAGGAGGTCGTATACCAGGGGGTCTTATACCAGGGGATCGTATACCAGGGGATCGTATACCAGGGGATCGTATACCAGGGGATCGTATACCAGGGGGTCTTATACCAGGGGGTCTTATACCAGGGGGTCGTATACCAGGGGATCGTATACCAGGGGGTCTTATACCAGGGGATCGTATACCAGGGGGTCTTATACCAGGGGGTCGTATACCAGGGGATCGTATACCAGGGGATCGTATACCAGGGGGTCTTATACCAGGGGGTCTTATATCAGGGGGTCTTATACCAGGAGGTCGTATACCAGGGGATCGTATACCAGGGGGTCGTATACCAGGGGATCGTATACCAAGGGGTCTTATACCAGGGGATCGTATACCAGGGGATCGTATACCAGGGGGTCTTATACCAGGGGGACTTATACCAGGGGGTCTTATACCAGGGGGACTTATACCAGGGGGACTTATACCAGGGGGTCTTATACCAGGGGATCGTATACCAGGGGGTCTTATACCAGGGGATCGTATACCAGGGGGTCTCATACCAGGGGGACTTATACCAGGGGATCGTATACCAGGGGGACTTATACCAGGGGATCGTATACCAGGGGGTCTTATACCAGGGGATCGTATACCAGGGGATCATATACCAGGGGATCGTATACCAGGGGATCGTATACCAGGGGGTCTTATACCAGGGGGTCGTATACCAGGGGGTCTTATACCAGGGGGTCGTATACCAGGGGGTCGTATACCAGGGGATCGTATACCAGGGGGTCGTATACCAGGGGATCGTATACCAGGGGGTCGTATACCAGGGGGTCTTATACCAGGGGATCGTATACCAGGGGGTCTTATACCAGGGGGTCTTATACCAGGGGATCGTATACCAGGGGATCGTATACCAGGGGATCGTATACCAGGGGGTCTTATACCAGGGGGTCTTATACCAGGGGGTCTTATATCAGGGGATCGTATACCAGGGGATCGTATACCAGGGGATCGTATACCAGGGGGTCTTATACCAGGGGGTCTTATACCAGGGGATCGTATACCAGGGGGTCTTATACCAGGGGGTCTTATACCAGGGGGTCTTATACCAGGGGGTCTTATACCAGGGGACTTATACCAGGGGGTCTTATACCAGGGGATCGTATACCAGGGGATCGTATACCAGGGGATCGTATACCAGGGGATCGTATACCAGGGGGTCTTATACCAGGGGGTCTTATACCAGGGGGTCTTATACCAGGGGGTCTTATACCAGGGGACTTATACCAGGGGGTCTTATACCAGGGGATCGTATACCAGGGGATCGTATACCAGGGGGTCTTATACCAGGGGGTCTTATACCAGGGGATCGTATACCAGGGGGTCGTATACCAGGGGGACTTATACCAGGGGGTCGTATACCAGGGGGTCTTATAAGTTATATCTTTAACTCATGAAGCAATGCAGAGATAATCATCTTGTTATGGATATGCAAAGCAGCCTGCAAGTGCACTAGGGGCGGGGCTGACTTAGCAGAAAGCTATGATATAGGCAGGTAGGAGCGGAGTTGGACAGCGGTACCAGAAGAGAGTCAGTGCACTTTAGGCTTTCTGTAGGTAAATCTGGAAAATCGGGACTCCACCCCCAGTGCACTTGCAGGCTAATTGGCGTCACCTCTCAACTCACAGCAACTGCCCGGCAGCTTAGGGGACCCCATTCTTGTGATAGATACCTGTCCTGGGAGTTGTGCCCCACTTTTAGGACATTTATCCGGTGCCTGGTGCACTTACTATTGTCAGATATTTTATTCTTTGTCATTTCTTATCTTTATTTCTATGTATTAAATAGATTGAAAAGACAAAGCCCATGAAATGTGGAACGTTTGGGGCCAGCTCGCTCCAACAGAGATTCTTGGCCACAGGTGACTTTGGAGGAAATCTCAATGTCTGGTAAGAAATTACTCCTCTCATCTTTTCTCTTATTTGCCCTACAGAAGTGATGTACAGATGCAACAAACTTTAACTTCACATTGATCAAAATGAGGCAATAAATCAATTTTTACAAGGCTCCCCCTCCCCTCTCTATAGACTTCTAGAGACTAAAGATGGGTATAGATGCTCAGTGATAAGAATGTGATTGAGGAGGAGGAAAACCACCTCTTTTTGTTTTGTTTTTTTTTGAATATATATATATATATATATATATATATATATATATATATATATATATTTTTTTTTTAAATGTAGATTGTGAGCCCCACATGGAGCTCACCTGTCACTTCTCCGGGGTGCCCCACATAGAGCTCACAATGTACATTTTCCCCTATTTTCGGAATATGGGATGGAAATCCACGCAAACACGGGGAGAACATACAAACTCCTTGCAGATGGTTTTTTGCCCTTGGTGGGATTTGAGCATCGGGACTCCAGTGCTGCAGGGCTGCAGTGCTAACCACTGAGCCACCGTGGCCCCCCCGGAAAACGACCTCTTTAATAAGTTTCTAGCATTCACCTGTACAATTGGTTGTGTAACTAGGCTTCATGCAGACGTCAGACTGTGCCCTCTGGGGGGCATCCGGGGGTCTGTTCTGATGACCATAGGGCAGATTCAGAATGATTGGAGCCCCCCTAGAGGTAAGTACATAACGGAATATCACAAGTGTCATCTGTCTGCATTCTGCTGTAAAATCGGCCCCAACGTGGTCGTGTACGTGGGGTCTTAGTCTTTATATTTTAGTTTATATTTAAAGTCACAAGTACGGGAGTCCTTTGCAGTGAATGGGTTAATATTCATGGCTTAGAGACCTCCCGAACACACTAAAGCAATAGGAAGTGCGATGACATTGCATACTGGGATGTCAGGGTTAGATTGTTTCACCATGTACCTGGTTCAGATGTCATTGACTGCGGCTGTATCCGGTCCAGCACATGCACAGTCTGCAGCGTATACTATATACTGTAATGGGAGGTTTTACATCGCCATCTGCTGGCAGAACTGGAGTAAACGTGCAGCGATGACGTGCGGGCTCCCATACAATGTCACTGATCGATACTTTGGGTATTTACTGCCAAAAAAGGCAGGACAGCACCTGTATTATATGAAAGGGGAATCGAATATCACATTAAGGGTCACGTTTATTTTTTCAGAAATGACTGTAGTTTTCTCCATGGCCTGGTGCTATATATGCTGCAGTTCAGACTAGTGTGGTGCTGTATCTGGGAGGATAGAAAAAAAACATATTTTAATTCAAGACAATCCCTTTAAGGTGCCTTAAAGCTGCGGGTAAGCTGCCTCTGATCTGGTGATGGCAGAATTTGTCTTACTTGGAGGATTTCTCTTTCCTGTGTCCTCGTGGCTTTCACTCTTATAGGAGAATATATAGGAGTCTCTGTATATGTGGAATCTAAAGAACTGCTTATAGAAAATCTCCGCGGGGGACTCCGTATCAGTTTTGAGAAACGTTTATTTTTTCTAGGAACCTGGAAGCTGCGGATACTCCGGTGTACTCTGTGAAAGGGCACAAGGAAATTATTAACTGCATTGATGGAGTCGGAGGCTTAAACATTGGGGAAGGAGCTCCAGAGATTGTGACGGGAAGCCGGGATGGTAAGTCTTCTGTAAGACGGGAGAGCATAGCACGAAACGCTAACATTCTGACTGCAGCCACCACCTGGGATACCAGCCGGCATTGATAGTCATGTATACATTTACAGGAGGAATAACAGAGGAATAACACAACGCCGAGATCTAATAGATAACTAGAAATGAAGGGATTGTATCGTAACAGAACGAGTATGACCTCAGTTCTACAAATTGTTTATTTTTTTGCCAAAACCGAATAATTAGGAAATCGTCTTGTACGAACTAAAATGACAGATGCAAGTAGAGGACAGCGGGACCACCGCTCCTATTATCAGTAGTGATCCCACTGCCATAGAAGAGCCACCTCCGCCATTGAATTTAATAGCAGGTGCAGCTTTTTCTCTGATTGGTCCACAGGAGCTTCAGGTTTCTCTAGGAGCCCTGACAGTGTCATAAACTATGTATTATAGATATATATTGTCCTAGGAGCCCTGACAGTGTCATACACTATGTATTATAGATATATATAGTCCTAGGAGTCCTGACCGTGTCATACACTATGTATTATAGATATATATATAGTCCTAGGAGCCCTGACAGTGTCATACACTATGTATTATAGAGATATATAGTCCTAGGAGTCCTGACAGTGTCATACACTATGTATTATAGATATATATAGTCCTAGGAGTCCTGACAGTGTCATACACTATGTATTATAGATATATATAGTCCTAGGAGTCCTGACAGTGTCATACACTATGTATTATAGATATATATAGTCCTAGGAGCCCTGACAGTGTCATACACTATGTATTATAGATATATATAGTCCTAGGAGCCCTGACAGTGTCATAAACTATGTATTATAGATATATATATAGTCCTAGGAGTCCTGACAGTGTCATAAACTATGTATTATAGATATATATATAGTCCTAGGAGCCCTGACAGTGTCATACACTATGTATTATAGATATATATATAGTCCTAGGAGCCCTGACAGTGTCATAAACTATGTATTATAGATATATATATAGTCCTAGGAGTCCTGACAGTGTCATACACTATGTATTATAGAGATATATAGTCCTAGGAGTCCTGACAGTGTCATACACTATGGATTATAGATATATATAGTCCTAGGAGTCCTGACAGTGTCATACACTATGTATTATAGATATATATAGTCCTAGGAGTCCTGACAGTGTCATACACTATGTATTATAGATATATATAGTCCTAGGAGTCCTGACAGTGTCATACACTATGTATTATAGATATATATAGTCCTAGGAGTCCTGACAGTGTCATACACTATGTATTATAGATATATATAGTCCTAGGAGTCCTGACAGTGTCATACACTATGTATTATAGATATATATAGTCCTAGGAGCCCTGACAGTGTCATACACTATGTATTATAGATATATATAGTCCTAGGAGTCCTGACAGTGTCATACACTATGTATTATAGATATATATAGTCCTAGGAGCCCTGACAGTGTCATACACTATGTATTATAGATATATATATAGTCCTAGGAGCCCTGACAGTGTCATACACTATGTATTATAGATATATATTGTCCTAGGAGCCCTGACAGTGTCATACACTATGTATTATAGATATATATAGTACTAGGAGCCCTGGCAGTGTCATACACTATGTATTATAGATATATATAGTCCTAGGAGTCCTGACAGTGTCATAAACTATGTATTATAGATATATATAGTCCGAGGAGCCCTGACAGTGTCATACACTATGTATTATAGATATATATAGTCCTAGGAGTCCTGACAGTGTCATACACTATGTATTATAGATATATATAGTCCTAGGAGTCCTGACAGTGTCATACACTATGTATTATAGATATATATAGTCCTAGGAGCCCTGACAGTGTCATACACTATGTATTATAGATATATATATAGTCCTAGGAGCCCTGACAGTGTCATACACTATGTATTATAGATATATATAGTCCTAGGAGCCCTGACAGTGTCATACACTATGTATTATAGATATATATAGTCCTAGGAGCCCTGACAGTGTCATACACTATGTATTATAGATATATATAGTCCTAGGAGCCCTGACAGTGTCATACACTATGTATTATAGATATATATAGTCCTAGGAGCCCTGACAGTGTCATACACTATATATATATATATATACATATATATATATATATATATATATATATAGTCCTAGGAGTCCTGACAGTGTCATACACTATGTATTATAGATGTATATAGTCCTAGGAGCCCTGACAGTGTCATACACTATGTATTATAGATATATATAGTCCTAGGAGCCCTGACAGTGTCATACACTATGTATTATAGATATATATAGTCCTAGGAGTCCTGACAGTGTCATACACTATGTATTATAGATAGGAGCCCTGACAGTGTCATACACTATGTATTATAGATGTATATAGTCCTAGGAGCCCTGACAGTGTCATACACTATGTATTATAGATAGGAGCCCTGACAGTGTCATACACTATGTATTATAGATGTATATAGTCCTAGGAGCCCTGACGGTGTCATACACAAATCAAATCAAATCAAAAATGCTTTATTGGCACGTCCGAATAGGTATTTGGCATTGCCAAAGCTAGTAACGTGGGGGGGGGGGGGAGTTGGGTTGGGTGGGTGGTGGGTATGGGGGGGGGGGGTTCGGTTATAACAGTCCATGGAGTCTCATCTTCCTCTTCGTTGGTGACTGCTATATGGGGGGGGTTGGAGGTGGGGGGGGGCAGGGCGGTTGGTTTGGGGTATAACAGTCCGTGGAGTCTCATCTTCCTCTTCGTTGGTGACTGCTATATGGGGAGGTGGGGGTGGGGGTGGTCTGCCTAGCTCTGCCCTGCAGGCTATGTTGGTGGTGTTGCGATGGACATGGAGCAGGTATTTGCAGAACTCCAGGTGGAAGTTCTCTGTTGGGCTGGAATCCCACCTTGACTGGTCTGGGTAGGTGGCTGGGCCCCAAACCTCGCTGCCATAGAGAAGGATCGGGGAGATGACAGCGTCAAATATCTTCAGCCAGACCCTCACCGGTGGTTTGAGGTGGTACAGTTGTCTTCTGATGGCGTAGAAGGTTCTGCAGGCTTTTGCTTTCAGGGTTTCTATTGCTGCTTTGAAGCTTCCTGATTGGCTGAGCTCCAGCCCCAGGTAGGTGTAGCTGTTGGTTTTCTCCAGTGTGGAGCCGTTCAGTGTGAATTGTGAGGTGGTGGAGGCTTTATTGTGGCCCTTCTTCTGAAATACCATGACTTTGGTCTTCTTCTGGTTGATGGGTAGGGCCCATGTGGTGCTGAATTTTTCCAGCACTGACAGGCTTTCTTGGAGGTCTTTCTCGGTGGGGGCCAAGAGTAGGAGGTCATCGGCGTATAGCAGGAACTTCACCTCTCGATTGTTCAGGGTGAGGCCTGGAGTTGGTGAGGCCTCCAGGGCTGTAGCCAGTTCATTGATATAGATGTTGAAGAGCGTTGGGCTCAGGCTACAGCCTTGTCTGACCCCTCGGGCCTGTTGGAAGTATGCTGTCCTTTTCCCATTCACCTTCACACTGCACTGGTTTCCGGTGTAGGAGCTCTTGATGACGTCGTACGTTCTTCCTCTTATTCCACTCTCTAGGAGTTTTAGGAGTAGGCCTGGGTGCCATACTGAATCAAACGCCTTCTTAAAGTCCACGAAGCAGGCGAATATCTTGCCTCTTCTGGTGTTGTGGACGTGCGTCTTGATGAGGCTGTGCAGGGTGTAGATATGGTCTGTGGTGCGGTGGTTTGGCATGAACCCTGCTTGGCTCTTGCTGAGGACCCCGTGTTGCGTGAGGAAGGTGAGGATTCTGTTATTGATGATGCTGTTGAACAGTTTCCCCAGCGTGCTGCTGACGCAGATCCCTCTGTAGTTGTTGGGGTCATATTGGTCCCCATTCTTGTAGATGGGGGTTATGAGCCCTTTGTTCCAGTCTTCGGGGAAGTGTCCAGCATTGAGCACGAGGGTGAATAGCTTTGCCAGTGCCGCGTGTATTGCTGGAGGGCTGTATTTCATCATCTCTGGTAGGATGCCGTCAGGGCCACTGGCCTTTTTGCCTTTCAGCCGGACAATTCTTTCCTGTATATCTTTTATGGTGATTGGTGAGTCCAGAGGGTTCTGGAAGTCTTTGATGACTTTCTCCATGTCCCTCAGTTTGGTGATTATTTGTTGCTGTTCTGGAGTTAGTTCTTCTTCTGGGATGTTTTTGTAGAGACCTCTGAAGTAGTTGAGCCAGATATTGCCATTTTGGATGTGGAGAGAGTTTTTCTTGGGCTTTGTGCCCATGTGGTGCCAGGTCTCCCAGAATGAGCTGTCCTGGAGGGAGTCCTCTAGTTGCTCGATTTTGTGGGAGAGGTATCTCTGTTTCTTCTCTCTGAGGGTGCCCTTGTATTTCTTGCATAGATTGCTGTAGGCTTCCCTCACCTCCTTGTTGTTGGGGTCCCTGTGTTTTTGGTTGGAGGCTGTTCTTAGGGTATGGCGTAGTGCTCTGCAGTCGCTGTCGAACCATTTGTGGGACTGTTTGTTGGTTTGTCTTATGGGTATGGTTGGTTTCAGGCCTGCTAGTTCTGCTGTGGTCTGTAGGATGTACTTGAGATCCTTCACAGCTCTGGTGATTCCCTGTTGGTCTGGCTGATAGGTGTTTGTATGGAAGTTTGTGAGCAGTGTCTTGATTTCGGGTCGGTTGGTTGCGTTGCTATATTCTATGGCCTGTTGGTTGGCCCATTTGAAATGTCTTGGTAGGTTGTAGAGGCCGGACTGTTGGGGCTCATGTGTGGGTGTTTTGTTCCTGGTTCTCATGTATAGTAGGATCTGGTTGTGGTCTGATAGATGGGAGTCAGGTGCGATTGTGAAGTCTTCAATGTCTGACAGGTCTGCGTCTGTAATGGCATAGTCCACCACGCTGTTGCCCACTTGAGAGTTTAGTGTGAAGCGTCCTCTGGGATCGCCTGTGGTACGTCCGTTTATTATGTACAGTCCTAGGCTTCGGCACATGTTCAGCAGTTGTCTCCCACTCTTGTTGACAATTCTGTCTTGGCTGTTTCTTCTTGTCTGTGTGGGTTCTGGGTGGTGGATCTCACTACCGTGCGTATGTGGGTTGTCGTCAGGAGGCAGGTAGTCTATCTCTGTGCCTGTCCTTGCATTCAGGTCTCCGCATATTAGTACTCTGCCTTTGGGTTGGAAGTGGACGGCTTCCCTTTGTAGGACCTCGTAAGTGTCGGGGTCGTGGTAGGGGGACCCTGGTGGGGGCATATATACTGCACAGAGATAGATGTCCTGCTGGCCGCTGAGGATGGAGCTGCTTATTTTTATCCATATGTGATTAGTTCCACGTTTGGTAGCTTTTACGTGTTCTTTGAGCTCCTCCTTGTACCATATTAGTATGCCTCCTGAGTGGCGGCCATGTTTGGTGGTCTTATTTTTCTGGGCGGGCACTGAGAATTCCTTGTAGCCCATGGGTGTTAGGGACTCGTCATCTGCCCGGGTCCATGTCTCTAGGAGGATTTGAATGTCTATGTTTTTTAGTCTGTCTATGAAGTCTGGATCTTTTGGGTTAGATCTATAGGCTGAGGCGTTCAGCCCTTGTATGTTCCAACTACTGATAGTTAGTGATTTCATCTTCGGTGTGTAAACCTTGTAATGAGCTGTCCTGCAGAGGACGGGCTGGGTTCTTGGTTGGTAGCAGTGTGGCCAGGTATTGGTTTATGTGCATTGCTGTTGTGGCCATTGTAGTGACCGCATGCTCTATTCTCTTTATTGTCTCTATGTCGGTGCTCTGGGTTGCTCTGATTGGCTTTTTCTTGATAGGTGGCATCTTTGGGGGGTACACTATGTATTATAGATATATATAGTCCTAGGAGCCCTGACAGTGCCATACACTATGTATTATAGATATATACAGTCCTAGGAGCCCTGACAGTGTCATACACTATGTATTATAGATATATATAGTCCTAGGAGCCCTGACAGTGTCATACACTATGTATTATAGATATATATAGTCCTAGGAGTCCTGACAGTGTCATACACTATGTATTATAGATATATATATAGTCCTAGGAGCCCTGACAGTGTCATACACTATGTATTATAGATATATATAGTCCTAGGAGCCCTGACAGTGTCATACACTATGTATTATAGATATATATAGTCCTAGGAGCCCTGACAGTGTCATACACTATGTATTATAGATATATATATAGTCCTAGGAGCCCTGACAGTGTCATACACTATGTATTATAGATATATATAGTGCTAGGAGCCCTGACAGTGTCATACACTATGTATTATAGATATATATAGTCCTAGGAGTCCTGCCAGTGTCATACACTATGTATTATAGATATATATAGTCCTAGGAGCCCTGACAGTGTCATACACTATGTATTATAGATATATATAGTCCTAGGAGCCCTGACAGTGTCATACACTATGTATTATAGATATATATATAGTCCTAGGAGCCCTGACAGTGTCATACACTATGTATTATAGATATATATAGTGCTAGGAGCCCTGACAGTGTCATACACTATGTATTATAGATATATATAGTCCTAGGAGTCCTGCCAGTGTCATACACTATGTATTATAGATATATATAGTCCTAGGAGCCCTGACAGTGTCATACACTATGTATGTATATATATATATATATATATATATATATATATATATATATATATATATATAGTCCTAGGAGTCCTGACAGTGTCATACACTATGTATTATAGATGTATATAGTCCTAGGAGCCCTGACAGTGTCATACACTATGTATTATAGATATATATAGTCCTAGGAGCCCTGACAGTGTCATACACTGTGTATTATAGATATATATAGTCCTAGGAGTCCTGACAGTGTCATACACTATGTATTATAGATATATATAGTCCTAGGAGCCCTGACAGTGTCATACACTATGTATTATAGATATATATAGTCCTAGGAGCCCTGATAGTGTCATACACTATATATTATAGATATATATAGTCCTAGGAGTCCTGACAGTGTCATACACTATGTATTATAGATATATATAGTCCTAGGAGCCCTGACAGTGTCATACACTATGTATTATAGATGTATATAGTCCTAGGAGCCCTGACAGTGTCATACACTATGTATTATAGATATATATATAGTCCTAGGAGCCCTGACAGTGTCATACACTATGTATTATAGATATATATAGTCCTAGGAGCCCTGACAGTGTCATACACTATGTATTATAGATATATATAGTCCTAGGAGTCCTGACAGTGTCATACACTATGTATTATAGATATATATAGTCCTAGGAGCCCTGACAGTGTCATACACTATGTATCATAGATATATATAGTCCTAGGAGTCCTGACAGTGTCATACACTATGTATTATAGATATATATAGTCCTAGGAGCCCTGACAGTGTCATACACTATGTATTATAGATAGGAGCCCTGACAGTGTCATACACTATGTATTATAGATGTATATAGTCCTAGGAGCCCTGACGGTGTCATACACTATGTATTATAGATATATATAGTCCTAGGAGCCCTGACAGTGTCATAAACTATGTATTGTAGATATATATATATAGTCCTAGGAGCCTTGGCAGTGTCATACACTATGTATTATAGATATATATAGTCCTAGGAGCCCTGACAGTGTCATACACTATGTATTATAGATATATATAGTCCTAGGAGCCCTGACAGTGTCATACACTATGTGTTATAGATATATATAGTCCTAGGAGTCCTGACAGTGTCATACACTATGTATTATAGATATATATATAGTCCTAGGAGCCCTGACAGTGTCATACACTATGTATTATAGATATATGTAGTCCTAGGAGCCCTGACAGTGTCATACACTATGTATTATAGATATATATAGTCCTAGGAGTCCTGACAGTGTCATACACGATGTATTATAGATATATATATAGTCCTAGGAGCCCTGACAGTGTCATACACTATGTATGTATATATATATATATATATATATATATATATATATATATATAGTCCTAGGAGTCCTGACAGTGTCATACACTATGTATTATAGATATATATAGTCCTAGGAGCCCCGACAGTGTCATACACTATGTATTATAGATATATATAGTCCTAGGAGTCCTGCCAGTGTCATACACTATGTATTATAGATATATATATAGTCCTAGGAGCCCTGACAGTGTCATACACTATGTATTATAGATATATATAGTCCTAGGAGCCCTGACAGTGTCATACACTATGTATTATAGATATATATAGTCCTAGGAGTCCTGACAGTGTCATACACTATGTATTATAGATATATATAGTCCTAGGAGTCCTGACAGTGTCATACACTATGTATTATAGATATATATAGTCCTAGGAGCCCTGACAGTGTCATACACTATGTATCATAGATATATATAGTCCTAGGAGTCCTGACAGTGTCATACACTATGTATTATAGATATATATATAGTCCTAGGAGTCCTGACAGTGTCATACACTATGTATTATATATATATATAGTCCTAGGAGCCCTGACTGTGTCATACACTATGTATTATAGATATATATAGTCCTAGGAGTCCTGACAGTGTCATACACTATGTATTATAGATATATATAGTCCTAGGAGCCCTGACAGTGTCATACACTATGTATTATAGATATATATAGTCCTAGGAGCCCTGACAGTGCCATACACTATGTATTATAGATATATATAGTCCTAGGAGCCCTGACAGTGCCATACACTATGTATTATAGATATATATAGTCCTAGGAGCCCTGACAGTGTCATACACTATTTTTTATACTATTTAAGGTGTGGTTGATTCTGAACTTGTTCGTCCCCAAATGAATCAGGGATTTGAACTGGCCAGACTTGAAACAAATCTTGAGGGTTTTGCCCATCTCTGTAGGTAACCCTGTAGAGTTTCTATTAGATATAAGTAATCTTCATACAGTCTTTGTTCTTCTTTCCAGGTACTGTGAAGGTTTGGGACACGAGGCAGAAGGACACCCCAGTTGCCAACATGGAGCCCGTAGAAGGTGAAGCCAAAAGAGATTGCTGGGCTGTAGCATTTGGTAAGCGCTCGTGACCCTGTAGATTACTATGAGAAGATCCCGCCGGTCCTGATTTTCATGGCTTTCTCTCTCGTTTATGCTGAAGGTCACGCTTACAACCAGGAGGAGCGCGTCGTGTGTGCCGGCTATGACAACGGGGATATCAAGCTGTTTGACTTGCGCAACATGTCTCTAAGATGGGAGACCAATATCAAAAATGGGGTATGTTGTGTATTTGGGGTTTTTGTATTTGTTTTTCCCTTTGGTCCTCCTCTATGGGTTTCTTTGGCATCAATCACTGAGTAGGACGGCGATCCAGAGAATTCTTCCTTCCAGGCTCAGTAGTGATACTCAGATCCTATTAGTCCTCGCTGAAGCCAAGAACATGAAATGGAATTTCGTCCTAGTTTAGGGGCACAGCCGAATATTGTGGGAATCTGAGCAGTGACAGAACAGAACCTGGTGTACGCCTGGATATATCGTTTCATCTGTATCGTTTATGTCATTCTTTATTTTCAGAGCTTACAATGGCCGATCTGTTATAGTTATCGGATGAGCGGTTTGTATCCGCCGCCTGTCACACACTGATCATAGTGGTCGTGCGACGAATAGGAAAGTCTGAATTACCTGTGCAGTGTAAATGGAGAGGGGGTCCATGTGTCCCGGGGTTCTGAGGGTCCGACCACCCTCTTCCCCCACTGTTTTTTCAGTTACAGCATATCAATCACCGGATCATTTTAGATAAATTTTGCAAGGTAAAGCTAGTTTTAGTTTCCCTGTTTTCCGTCTGGTAACAGAAAGAACAGTTACTTGTCGAGTGCCCAGAGATATTCCGAATATTCCCTCTTATTGTGTCAGTGAGTGTCCCCTGCAGTGCTCTGACAACCTTCTATGTGTCTGACACCATGGTCCTGCCTTGCTGTATATGGTTATCCAGGTTATACACTTTTCTGGAGTCTTGTTCTGGCGGAAGTCCTCGCTGCATGTGACCGCTGCGGCTGATCAGCGTCCTCAGGAAAGGACACGTATGTGAGCGATATCCCCGATCCTAATTGGCCTCAGCGGTCACATGACACAAGGACTGGAACAAGCACTGGGATGCTGCGGAACGGAACATCGGAGCACTGAAGACAGGAGAGTAAGGGGGGGGGGTTGTTTTTTAACTTTGCTCAGCCTTCTTGTGGAAAATTCTATAATCTGGACATCCCCTTTAAGTATTTCTACGTTTATTTCAGGTCTGCAGTTTGGAGTTTGACAGAAAGGATATCATGATGAATAAATTGGTCGCCACATCCTTGGAAGGAAAATTTTATGTTTATGACATGAGGACCCAACATCCCACCAAAGGGTTTGCGTCCGTCATAGAAAAGGTAAGGATCTGTTCTGCTGATTAGGTGGGCACCGACATACCCGACATTCATGGCAGAAACATCTGAAAAGTGCGGGGCCAGTATGGGGTCGCCTGTCAGAAGAAACAAGGGCATCTCCACCATGATGTGTGTATGCGCCATGTACAGGGGATCTGCGTGTCAAAGGAACTGATAAGCAAATCCATGTGTCCTGCCTGGTATCGTGGTGTCCTGCGAGCTGCACTCTATACCCTTTATGTAATGTACTATTATACTGTCGTCTGTTCCATGGTCAATCTGCTTCTTGATCTACAATTGTAGCTAAAAATGACGACAATTTTTTTTTTTTTACTTAGGCGCACAAGTCTACCATCTGGCAAGCCCGGCATCTGCCACAGAACAGAGACATCTTTATGACCACAGGAGGAGCTGGAAGTCTCCATCTCTGGAAATAGTGAGTAGAGTCGTCTTATTCCGGGATAGCCATTGGCTTCATCTACTGTCAGGTCTTGTATGTTCCATTGTTTGGGGCCGCACAGGAGAGAGATGGAAGTAAATGCTGCCAAGCCTGCCCTGCTGGCCATACACAAACCTTGTATACATGGAGAGCTGTCAGTCACTTTGTGTGTTGGTGGAGGGAAGGGGGAAAGGCGACAAAAAACTTGCAGACACTTAACTTTAAAACTGTATAAGCCGCTCCGATCGGATGACTGGACAGACCTGCTGGACCAAGGTGGTCATATACTCATATCCTTAGTCACGTTGCAGGGCTGGTTTAAGGGTCAGATTTTGACTCATAGAGTAGCTAAGTCCACGATGGCACTAGAAAGATGTCTGTCCTCATCTGTCCAGGCCTATAAGGTTCCCTCATTACTGACAGTCCCCACAAGTACAGACCTACATCATAGACCACCATAGAGCAGCCATCTGCCCCCCTCCTCTATACTGACAAGGGGCCCGGATGTGGACACTTCTGTTTACAGATGGGTCTCGTCTTCTTTTGGAGAGGACTCTGGTCTCACTAAGTCATGTTGTAACATCTGTTAAAGGGTCGGACCCTGACGTACAGAGGAGCTTCCTCCAATAGGGGGCATTACAGAGATGGCTGATTTTCCTCCTGGAAGCTAGACGCTATACCTGTCGCCTGGCCTGTGAGCCGGTGTCTCTGCAATGACAACTTGTACTCCCTTTAAATAAGAAGTAACTCCTTTCCATGTTCCTCACTCAGGACCCTCTTCTTTTGGCCATTGTGGAGACCCTCAGATCACCATTCATTTAAGCGGACGGCATGTAATATATTTCCGCTCATGGCCGCCCAGAGCTTCCTTGGTGATGGGAACTGATCAGCGAGGGGATTTCTGAAACTGAATCTCCAGGCCTGGACCTTAAATCTCCAAATAATAGGTTATGTCTGTAATAACGAATGAAAAGGGTTAACGGCATCAACGTTAATGACATCTAAACCAAAACGGCTAAGTCGTAGGCTAAGAAACCGAAATATGTAGGTGGAAGGGTTAATGTAGTGGAGTGATGTCCAATGGAACATAAGTCATCAGTCTTAGATTGGAGTGTAAAAGTGAAGCTTGCAACGCCGCTACGAATAGTAAGGTGTTAGCGGGTACAAACCAGCCTGTGACCCAAAGTAAGGAGTGAAAAGGCTACAGTATTCGCATAAGTGCCGCAGCCCCTTCACACGACTGATCAGCAGCAGCGCCCGGGGTCTGACCCCCATCAATCCCCCCCATTGATGTAGAATGCAGCCATCCATTGTGTTCAGTCCTCCATTGCTGACGGCCTCCTTCTTCTTCCTCTTAGTGAATATCCTGCTCAGCGATCTCGGAAAGACTCTGATGGTGTGGACATGGGGGTGGCGGGAACGGTCAGTCTGCTGCAGAACGCTACTCTATCCACACAGCCCATCTCCAGCATAGACTGGAGCCCCGATAAGAAGGGTTTGTGCGTTTCCACCTCGTTCGACCAGACTGTCCGGGTTCTTATCGTCACCAAGCTCAACAAACTGTGATGTCCGGACTTTGCCGCAGACACAGCCGGGATCCATTTTCTACAAATTTCTCTCTGTTTCGGTGAAGCTTTCATATCTGTGAGGCCAAAAAAAATCTGTCTCCGTTCCTTGTGATGTGCGACAAAACCTGAAGATTCTGGACCTTAAATCATCAGAAGATGCCGTGTTAATTCCTGACCAGGACCCTTCACCACCTCTTTGCATCTTTTATTATGCACCGCTCTACTGATTCTGACATTGATTTTTATTTTTCCTCTAGCCCCCGTTACAAAACACTCAGTGCTTTTTGTTTCAGCTCACAACATGTTAATTAATGTCTCTGCCAGGTGGGTGGTCTTGGATGATCTGTTAGGACCTAGGACTGCCCACCTAACAGTAGAGATACTTACCGGCATACTGGGTGCTGAAACTAAATGTATTGATTGCTCAGGAATGGTGGGGGCTAGAGCGAAAACTCCTACAGTACCAGAATCTGTGGAGCAGAGGCCATTAAAGGATGCAAAAAGGTGGAGGTGGTGAAAGGTCCTTTCAATGGGTAGTCCAGGAATTACAGTTCTGGGCCAGGAGGCCATGGAAGGTGAGACATAAGAACATACATACTCGCCTGTGCCTGGAGCGATTCCGCCCGCACCCCGGGGTTGTTCCCTGTGGAATTACTCACCACACTTTGGCACTGAGGATAAGCAGTGGTCACATGATAGGCCCTAGATGTCTGATAGGTCCCAGAGGTGGGGGCCCATCTACCTGTTGTCCGGCTCTATCTCACCAAAACCTCACGGACTCTTCCTAATTATCTTATGATTGGGATTTACAGTCAGTGTGTGTCTGAGCTACGAGGGTTGTATAATTCTAATCCACTACTAAAATACTTATGGAAACTGCAGATCTCAGGACAACAAGCTGTAAAACTGCGGCAGCGAGGACAGTCAGCAAGAGTGCCAAGAGATGGAGCCTGGGGGATGGGCTCACGTTAGAGATTGGTGCAGTCCTGGAGGATCTATCAGAACGTTACGGGATATCGTGTGGATATGTCATAATGGTCTGTCATGGAAAAATCCTTTTAAATTGGTGTGAACAGCTCACTCAGCATCTTAGTCCCAGTGGCTCTGTCTGCTAGGTCTGTGAATATTTGCATTATCCAGTTCCTCTGTTATTCCTCCTGGAAACGTATACATGAATACACAACCTAGTATTGGATCAGTCTGGACATCGTCTACATTTATTCTGAATGTTTCCAGAAGGAATAAAGGAGGAAATGTTTTACTTCATGTGAATACTATTAAAAGACACCGGGAGAGGTGACGGGACCTTCCGATGTGAAGCAGAAATTCACCCCAAAATGTAAAAATGAAGCTGTTGTTAAGGGAGCAGTCAAGGAAAACCGGGTGCATTGTGCTATGCCGAGTGCAGGCTGGTACGTGTCATCCCAAAAAAGTCTCTCATAGAAAAGTCAACCATGTCATGGAAAATAAGGGAAACCTCATGCACCCCATTAGGGTCAGTGAGAATCCTCAGGGTCGGTTTGATTGTTTGACCTGTTTCTCTGCTTCTATGACGGTTTAAATAACGTAGGTGTGAACACATCCAAACTCTAAGTCATACATCACCTTTCAGGTAAAGCTCATGTTTCTGGAATGTTCCTTTAAGGTCCTGTGCACACAGCCAAGTATATAATGATTGACATGCGTGTGTATTCCATGATGTTCTGGCCTCTATGGGGCTTCGCGTCCGTTCTGTTCTGATGACTCTGTGCAGGATAGGACCTGCTGTAATGGCGGAGCATCAGGTGCTGCTGGGTGATGTGTATGGAGCTGAAGGAATGTATAGGATTCTATAGGAATGATCTCCATTGTTATCCTCTGATAATACGTCTCTTACTATACAAGTCCCACTGGCAAAGTGAAGCGGGACCATCGAGAATCCCTCCCTCTATGAAGAGCCGGGGGCACCGAGCCTTGCAGAAAGCACATTTTTATTTTATATGAATTTCCATGGTTTACTTTTTATTATGAAATAAATCTGTTTTACAAATGAGTCGTGTAATTACTTTTATGTGCTGAAAGTGCCTGAAACGCCCCAGAACGCCGGAGCCCTACAAAGCACAGTATAGAATATAGAGCATGCTACCATATAGAGAGACGTATACGACCTCCTGATGTGTCTGGGGAAGGAAATGTAACATCATCAATGTCAGTGCAGGGCTGTACGGAAGGATCCAGAGAGCTGCTGAATGATCCCCTGCAATGGATTGTGTCACATAATAAGGACAATCTCGTTCCTGATGATCGGATGTTCTTCATAATAAAAACGTTCATCGTGTCAAATCCAGCATTTAAACCAGAAGAATTCCTGCAGATCTTCATCGTCCTTATTGTAGATGCCGGCGTAGACATCGTCTTGAGAATTGTAGTTCTGAATTTTGCTTCTAGAATGGTTCTAAACTTCTCCAGAGAGCCTGGAAGGGGAGACAAATAATTAGGAAAAATAATGAAAGGGGTTTCTCATCTTTCACATAAGTCACATTGAAGATCCATTCCATGTAGACTCTATAGACTATAATGGAGAGGGCCAGTCCATGGGACCAGCGGCCGCAGAGAATGAAATCTTCAAATTCTATTCTGTTAATGGAATAGGCCAAGAGAAGAAACTACAGATACACCAAATATAAAGCAGCGGCTGGAGCAGAGATCCGTGTCCTAACGTCTAAGCTCGGCCGTTCTCTTCTATGGAGAGTCTGATCTCCATACTGAGCACCGCAGCCACGCTCCCAGCCCTCTGGACCTTCTAGGACATCTATAACATCTCCATTTCCAGGTCTATCAACAGATGTTCTTTGTTCTTCTGGCCCTTGATCCCCTCCCTATTATTAGGGGCTGTTCACATTAGACTTGTTTTCTATGAAGATGCTTTACATTGGAGTAACAGATAATGTTATGTAAATATTCACAATCGCCATTTGATGGTCCAAGGAATGAGAATCGTATTATAAGTCTGATTTCCGTCTCTGTTAATTGTGATTCCTTTATAAGAATACGCCATTAACATATGGAATGAGTGGAGGTGAATGGACCATCTGATGTCCTGAAAGCCGCCATTACAGGAGACAACAGATCCCATAGAAACATTGGTAACACCATTTCTAAGAAAAACATTGACTATGAAGACTGAAGATTTGTATAACCCCGAAAATCCCTCCCGTCCCTGTCCAGCGTCTGCCCGTACGCTCCAGACCAACATCGTACAAACCTCTACATACAGTGGTCGCAGGGTTTGTAGGATTGAGCGACCAGATGTGCTTGGTATCCAAATATACAGTTTGACTTTTAGCTTACCGGTGTCTTAAAGGGGCTGTCCATTATAGAAGACTCAAGGATGAGCAGTGTGAATGGAAAACAACAAAAAAGTCCCACTCGCCCATCCCCGGCACTCCATTATACACTACAGACCCGATCCCAGTTCTCTTCAATGCAGGGACTTGTGGGGTCCCAGAAACCAATCATTGGCCTCAGTGGTCACTGGAAGGGCCCGGTATAACGGACATATCTGGGCCACTGGTTGGTCTCAGCCTCATGCGAGTCCAATACTCAGCATGGGAAGGAAAGGGGCCTGAGACTGTACAACGGAGCCCGCACCCCTTTCTCGACTCTCCTTACATGCTGTTTCAGTAAATACTTGTATTTTCCATGAAATCTTCTGGAGCATCTTCTCTTATAGCTCTATGTTATTTTGTTCCTCTGTTAATCCTCCCTGGTATTGCCAGGTGGGTTGTCCCTATACGCTCTGACACTGTCCAATCAGCGCGATGCACAGACGCATCCCTTGCACAAGGAGATCGGGAAGATCATGTTGTCAATTTATTCCAAAATTTCTAGGAGGCCTAACAGAGGAACAAGCTTACAGAGAGTTACACAGGATTCTCTGCTGTTCCAGGGGTAACACTATGTCAGGAGGGGGGAGAGGTCCTCCTGAAATTGTGGTTGTTACTATAAGAGACTTGATGTGATGATGTCATCATATTCATAGGAGTGTGGGATTTGGGTTGGGGGATACCGGGAGAACAAAATCTGTGTCTTTCCTGCGTTCCTTGAAGCAGAAATGACTGATAACAATGATTGCTGAATATCTAAGAGAGCAGAGAACTTGTATAAAGAAACTATTACAAAGAAGCCTAAAATGGCGACCATTCCCATAAGGCTCGGTTCACATGGCGTAATCTGGAGAGGAATTTGAGACAGTTTTCTGCTCGGATGTCTCTCCAAACTCAAGTCCTGAAGAACCCGAAGGCGTAAAACCAAAGGAAGGTTCAGCCTTGTTTGTCGATGATCCCCAGACACAATGGGGCCAATGACGCCGCCGTAGGCTCAGGCTGTGGGTTTTATTACAGGAACCAGGAACAGGTCTTGCAATGGCTGTCGGATAACTCTTACAGCACATTGTCCACCAGCCAGTCAGCCTCTACCTCCTCTCCTCCTCCTACCCAACAGTCTTGTCCTCCTTCCTCCCAATCTTCCCAGAACAATAACCCCAACTTTCCCAGCTCCCCGGAGCTGTTCTCCGCTCCTTTCACTGTCCCTCAACTTGCCCCTCCATTTTGCGATTCCACGGAGCTAGCAGACGAGTATCTGTGTCCAGATGCTCAAACACTGGAGCCTCCTCCATCTCCAGTCGATTTGGTGGCGGATGACCAGCAACCCACCCTCATCGACGACGACGAGACACAGTTGCCGTCAGGGCAGCCAGTTGACATGAGCGTTGTGCAGGAGGAGGAGGTGAGACGGGAGTTGGGAGAGGAGGTGGTGGATGATGAGGACACTGACCCGACCTGGACAGGGGGGATGTCAAGCGGGGAAAGTAGTGTGGATGTTGAGGCAGGTGCAGCACCAAAAAGGGTAGCTAGAGGCAGAGGTCAGCAGCTTAGGTGAAGCCAGGCCACACCCGGAATCTCCCAAGATGTTCCAGTTTGTACCCAGCCCCAAAAAACTCCCACCTTGAGGGCACGTTTCTCGAAGGTGTGGAGTTTTTTCGAGGAATGCGCCGAGGACAGATATAGTGTTGTCTGCACCATTTGCCTCTCGAAATTGACTAGGGGCTCTGAGAAGAGCAACCTGTCCACCACTTCAATGCACCGTCATTTGGAATCCAAGCACTGGAATCAGTGGCAGACTGCAACGGCAGGACAAACGTCGCCCGCTGTTCACGCCACTGCCTCTGCCACTGCTCACAGTGCTGGCGATGCACTCCAGAGGACGAGCCAGGACACCACTTCATCTGCCTCCGCCACTTTGTTGACTTCTCCCTCATCCTCCCCTGTTCCTGTCTTATCTCCTTCTCCTGCACCTTCAAAGGCACCATCAGGCGCTTCTTTACAACAACCCACCATCTCTCAAACATTGGAGCGCCGGCAGAAATACACCGCTAACCACCCACGCAAGCCTAGAACGCCAACATCGCTAAACTGCTGGCCCAGGAGAGGTTGGCGTTCCGGCTTGTTGAAACTCCCGCCTAACTGGACCTGATGGCAACTGTGGCACCTCGCTATGCCGTCCCTAGCCGTCACTACTTCTCCTCCGAGGTGAGGGATGCCGTCCTCGATGAGACGGCAATATGGTTTGAGCCGCTGCACCTGGGCCCAGGCATGGTCGTTTGTGATAACGGCCGGAACCTGGTAGCAGCTCTGGAGCTTGCCGGACTCCAACATGTTCCATGCCTGGCCCATGTCTTCAACCTAGTGGTGCAATGTTTTTTAAAGAGCTACCCAAATGTTCCAGAGCTACCGGTTAAAGTGCGGCGCATGTGCGCCCACTTTCGCAAGTCAACAGTAGCCGCTGCTAGCTTAAAATCACTCCAGCAATGCCTGCATGTGCCACAACACCGGCTTTTGTGCGACGTCCCCACACGCTGGAACTCAACGTTTCAGATGTTGAGTAGAGTGGTTGAGCAGCAGAGACCTTTGATGGAATACCAGCTACAAAACCCTAGGGTGCCACAAAGTCAGCTGCCTCAGTTTCTCAGCCATGAGTGGCCATGGATGAGAGACCTTTGTGACATCGGGTGTTTGAGGAGTCCACAAGGAGGGTGAGCTCTGAGGATGCGATGGTGAGCCTTACAATCCCGCTCTTGTGTGTTCTGAGAGAATCCCTGATTGACATCAGGGATAACTCAGATCACACAGAGGAGTCAGGGATAGCATCCGATCCGTCACAGCTGGAGAGTAGGTCCACACATCTGTCCGCTTCACTGCGTTTAATGGAGGAGGAGGAGGAGGAAGAAGAGTTGTCCGATGATGTGATGGTGATACAGGAGGCTTCCGGGCAACTTCGAATCGTCCCATTGTTGCAGCGCGGATGGGTAGACATGGAGGATGAGGAGGAAATGGAGATTGAACTTTCCGGTGGGGCCAAAGGAGTCATGCCAACTAACACTGTGGCAGACATGGCTGAGTTCATGTTGGGGTGCTTTACAACTGACAAGCGTATTGTTAAAATCATGGAGGACAACTCTGCTGGTTAGAGGCTCCCTCCACCATGAATTTCCCAAAACACCTTGATGGCACCCCCTCACCAAAGTACCGCCACTGAGGGTCCTAGTGTCACCAGGCGTGAGTATAGGCGCATGTTGCGGGAATACCTTTCCGACCACAGCCCTGTCCTCTCTGATCCCTCTGCGCCCTACACGTATTGGGTGTAGAAGTTGGACCTGTGGCTTGAACTTGCCCTATATGAATTGGAGGTGCTGTCCTGTCCTGCCGCCAGCGTCCAATCTGAGAGGGTGTTCAGTGCAGCCGGTGGCATCATCACTGACAAGCGCATCCGTCTGTCAGCTGAGAGTGCCGACCGGCTCACTTTGATAAAAATGAACCACCACTGGATAGAGCCTTCATTTTCGTGCCCACCTGTGTAAAGCACCCCAACATGAAACTCCATGTCTGTGTCAACCTCTCCAATTCCTCCTCATCCTCATACTCATCCACCATAAGCGTTGCACAATTCTGCTCCTACTAGGCTCCCTCCACCCTGATTTCCAAAAACTGCTGGTTAGAGGCTCCCTCCACCCTGATTTTCACCAACTCTGCTGGTTAGAGGCTCCCTCCACCATGAATTTCCCAAAACTCTGCTGGTTGGAGGCTACCTCCACCCTGATTTCCCACAACTCTGCTGGTTAGAGGCTCCCTCTACCCTGATTTCCCACAACTCTGCTGGTTAGAGGCTCCCTCCACCCTGATTTCCCACAACTCTGCTGGTTAGAGGCTCCCTCCACCATGAATTTCCCAAAACTCTGCTGGTTGGAGGCTACCTCCACCCTGATTTCCCACAACTCTGCTGGTTAGAGGCTCCCTCTACCCTGATTTCCCACAACTCTGCTGGTTAGAGGCTCCCTCCACCATGAATTTCCCAAAACTCTGCTGGTTGGAGTCTACCTCCACTATGAATTTCACAAAACTCTGCTGGTTAGAGGCTCCCTCCACCCTGATTTCCCTAAACTCTGCTGGTTAGTGGCTCCCTCCACCCTGATTTCCCTAAACTCTGCTGGTTAGAGGCTCCCTCCACCCTGATTTCCCACAACTCGGCTGGTTAGTGGCTCCCTCCACCCTGATTTCCCTAAACTCTGCTGGTTAGAGGCTCCCTCCACCCTGATTTCCCACAACTCTGCTGGTTAGAGGCTCCCTCCACCATGAATTTCCCAAAACTCTGCTGGTTGGAGGCTACCTACACCATGAATTTCCCAAAACTCTGCTGGTTGGAGGCTCCCTCCACCCTGATTTCCCACAACTCTACTGGTTAGAGGCTCCTTCCACCATGAATTTCCCAAAACTCGGCTGGTTAGAGGCTCCCTCCACCCTGATTTCCCACATCTCTGCTGGTTAGAGGCTCCTTCCACCATGAATTTCCCAAAACTCGGCTGGTTAGAGGCTTCCTCCACCATGAATTTCCCAAAACTCGGCTGATTAGAGGCTCCCTCCACCATGAATTTCCTAAAACTCTGCTGGTTAGAGGCTCCCTCCACCCTGATTTCCCAAAACTCTGCTGGTTAGAGGCTCCCTCCACCCTGATTTCCCAAAACTCTGCTGGTTAGAGGCTCCCTCCAACATGAATTTCCCAAAACTCTGCTGGTTAGAGGCTCCCTCCACCCTGATTTCCCAAAATTCGGCTGGTTAGAGGCTCCCTCCACCATGAATTTCCCAAAACTCGGCTGGTTAGAGGCTACCTCCACCATGAATTTCCCACAACTCTGCTGGTTAGAGGCTCCTTCCACCATGAATTTCCCAAAACTCGGCTGGTTAGAGGCTCCCTCCACCCTGATTTCCCACATCTCTGCTGGTTAGAGGCTCCTTCCACCATGAATTTCCCAAAACTCTGCTGGTTAGAGGCTCCCTCCACCATGAATTTCCCAAAACTCGGCTGATTAGAGGCTCCCTCCACCATGAATTTCCTAAAACTCTGCTGGTTAGAGGCTCCCTCCACCCTGATTTCCCAAAACTCTGCTGGTTAGAGGCTCCCTCCACCCTGATTTCCCAAAACTCTGCTGGTTAGAGGCTCCCTCCACCCTGATTTCCCATAATTCGTCTGGTTAGAGGCTCCCTCCACCCTGATTTCCCAAAATTCGGCTGGTTAGAGGCTCCCTCCACCATGAATTTCCCAAAACTCGGCTGGTTAGAGGCTCCCTCCACCCTGATTTCCCATAATTCGTCTGGTTAGAGGCTCCCTCCACCCTGATTTCCCATAATTCGTCTGGTTAGAGGCTCCATCCACCATGAATTTCCCAAAACTCTGCTGGTTGGAGGCTACCTCCACCATGAATTTCCCACAACTCTGCTGGTTAGAGGCTCCCTCCACCATGAATTTCCCAAAACTCGGCTGGTTAGAGGCTCCCTCCACCATGAATTTCCCAAAATTCGGCTGGTGAGAGGCTCCCTCCACCATGAATTTCCCAAAACTCTGCTGGTTACAGGCCCCCTCCACCCTGATTTCCCAAAACTCTGCTGGTTAGAGGCTCCTTCCACCATGATTTTCCCACAACTCTGCTGGTTAGAGGCTCCTTCCACCATGAATTTCCCAAAACTCGGCTGGTTAGAGGCTCCCTCCACCATGAATTTCCAAAAACTCTGCTGGTTACAGGCTCCCTCCACTCTGATTTCCCAAAACTCTGCTGGTTAGAGGCTCCCTCCAGCCTGATTTCCCAAAACTCTGCTGGTTACAGGCTCCCTCCACCATGA
This sequence comes from Leptodactylus fuscus, assembly GCF_031893055.1. Lineage (NCBI taxonomy): Eukaryota > Metazoa > Chordata > Amphibia > Anura > Leptodactylidae > Leptodactylus > Leptodactylus fuscus. The sequence continues at coordinate 94,128 of NW_027440693.1, read as the reverse complement.
ATTTCCCACAACTCTGCTGGTTAGAGGCTCCTTCCACCCTGATTTCCCATAATTCGTCTGGTTAGAGGCTCCATCCACCATGAATTTCCCAAAACTCTGCTGGTTGGAGGCTACCTCCACCATGAATTTCCCACAACTCTGCTGGTTAGAGGCTCCCTCCACCATGAATTTCCCAAAACTCGGCTGGTTAGAGGCTCCCTCCACCATGAATTTCCCAAAACTCGGCTGGTTAGAGGCTCCCTCCACCCTGATTTCCCAAAATTCGGCTGGTTAGAGGCTCCCTCCACCATGAATTTCCCAAAACTCTGCTGGTTACAGGCCCCCTCCACCCTGATTTCCCAAAACTCTGCTGGTTAGAGGCTCCCTCCACCATGATTTTCCCACAACTCTGCTGGTTAGAGGCTCCTTCCACCATGAATTTCCCAAAACTCGGCTGGTTAGAGGCTCCCTCCACCATGAATTTCCAAGAACTCTGCTGGTTACAGGCTCCCTCCACCCTGATTTCCCAAAACTCTGCTGGTTAGAGGCTCCCTCCAGCCTGATTTCCCAAAACTCTGCTGGTTACAGGCTCCCTCCAGCCTGATTTCCCAAAACTCTGCTGGTTACAGGCTACCTCCACCATGAATTTCCCACAACTCTGCTGGTTAGAGGCTCCCTCCACCCTGATTTCCCATAATTCGTCTGGTTAGAGGCTCCATCCACCATGAATTTCCCAAAACTCTGCTGGTTGGAGGCTACCTCCACCATGAATTTCCCACAACTCTGCTGGTTAGAGGCTCCCTCCACCATGAATTTCCCAAAACTCGGCTGGTTAGAGGCTCCCTCCACCATGAATTTCCCAAAACTCGGCTGGTTAGAGGCTCCCTCCACCCTGATTTCCCAAAATTCGGCTGGTTAGAGGCTCCCTCCACCATGAATTTCCCAAAACTCTGCTGGTTACAGGCCCCCTCCACCCTGATTTCCCAAAACTCTGCTGGTTAGAGGCTCCCTCCACCATGATTTTCCCAAAACTCTGCTGGTTAGAGGCTCCTTCCACCATGAATTTCCCAAAATTCGGCTGGTTAGAGGCTGTCTCCACCATGAATTTCCAAAAACTCTGCTGGTTACAGGCTCCCTCCACCCTGATTTCCCAAAACTCTGCTGGTTAGAGGCTCCCTCCAGCCTGATTTCCCAAAACTCCGCTGGTTACAGGCTCCCTCCAGCCTGATTTCCCAAAACTCTGCTGGTTACAGGCTACCTCCACCATGAATTTCCCACAACTCTGCTGGTGAGAGGCTCCCTCCACCATGAATTTCCCAAAACTCTGCTGGTTGGAGGCTACCTCCACCCTGATTTCCCACAACTCTGCTGGTTAGAGGCTCCCTCTACCCTGATTTCCCACAACTCTGCTGGTTAGAGGCTCCCTCCACCATGAATTTCCCAAAACTCTGCTGGTTGGAGTCTACCTCCACCATGAATTTCACAAAACTCTGCTGGTTAGAGGCTCCCTCCACCCTGATTTCCCTAAACTCTGCTGGTTAGTGGCTCCCTCCACCCTGATTTCCCTAAACTCTGCTGGTTAGAGGCTCCCTCCACCCTGATTTCCCACAACTCGGCTGGTTAGTGGCTCCCTCCACCCTGATTTCCCTAAACTCTGCTGGTTAGAGGCTCCCTCCACCCTGATTTCCCACAACTCTGCTGGTTAGAGGCTCCCTCCACCATGAATTTCCCAAAACTCTGCTGGTTGGAGGCTACCTACACCATGAATTTCCCAAAACTCTGCTGGTTGGAGGCTCCCTCCACCCTGATTTCCCACAACTCTGCTGGTTAGAGGCTCCTTCCACCATGAATTTCCCAAAACTCGGCTGGTTAGAGGCTCCCTCCACCCTGATTTCCCACATCTCTGCTGGTTAGAGGCTCCTTCCACCATGAATTTCCCAAAACTTGGCTGGTTAGAGGCTCCCTCCACCATGAATTTCCCAAAACTCGGCTGATTAGAGGCTCCCTCCACCATGAATTTCCTAAAACTCTGCTGGTTAGAGGCTCCCTCCACCCTGATTTCCCACATCTCTGCTGGTTAGAGGCTCCCTCCACCCTGATTTCCCAAAACTCTGCTGGTTAGAGGCTCCCTCCACCCTGATTTCCCAAAACTCTGCTGGTTAGAGGCTCCCTCCAACATGAATTTCCCAAAACTCTGCTGGTTAGAGGCTCCCTCCACCCTGATTTCCCAAAATTCGGCTGGTTAGAGGCTCCCTCCACCATGAATTTCCCAAAACTCGGCTGGTTAGAGGCTACCTCCACCATGAATTTCCCACAACTCTGCTGGTTAGAGGCTCCTTCCACCATGAATTTCCCAAAACTCGGCTGGTTAGAGGCTCCCTCCACCCTGATTTCCCACATCTCTGCTGGTTAGAGGCTCCTTCCACCATGAATTTCCCAAAACTCTGCTGGTTAGAGGCTCCCTCCACCATGAATTTCCCAAAACTCGGCTGATTAGAGGCTCCCTCCACCATGAATTTCCTAAAACTCTGCTGGTTAGAGGCTCCCTCCACCCTGATTTCCCAAAACTCTGCTGGTTAGAGGCTCCCTCCACCCTGATTTCCCAAAACTCTGCTGGTTAGAGGCTCCCTCGAACATGAATTTCCCAAAACTCTGCTGGTTAGAGGCTCCCTCCACCCTGATTTCCCATAATTCGTCTGGTTAGAGGCTCCCTCCACCCTGATTTCCCAAAATTCGGCTGGTTAGAGGCTCCCTCCACCATGAATTTCCCAAAACTCGGCTGGTTAGAGGCTCCCTCCACCCTGATTTCCCATAATTCGTCTGGTTAGAGGCTCCCTCCACCCTGATTTCCCATAATTCGTCTGGTTAGAGGCTCCATCCACCATGAATTTCCCAAAACTCTGCTGGTTGGAGGCTACCTCCACCATGAATTTCCCACAACTCTGCTGGTTAGAGGCTCCCTCCACCATGAATTTCCCAAAACTCGGCTGGTTAGAGGCTCCCTCCACCATGAATTTCCCAAAATTCGGCTGGTGAGAGGCTCCCTCCACCATGAATTTCCCAAAACTCTGCTGGTTACAGGCCCCCTCCACCCTGATTTCCCAAAACTCTGCTGGTTAGAGGCTCCTTCCACCATGATTTTCCCACAACTCTGCTGGTTAGAGGCTCCTTCCACCATGAATTTCCCAAAACTCGGCTGGTTAGAGGCTCCCTCCACCATGAATTTCCAAAAACTCTGCTGGTTACAGGCTCCCTCCACTCTGATTTCCCAAAACTCTGCTGGTTACAGGCTCCCTCCAGCCTGATTTCCCAAAACTCTGCTGGTTACAGGCTCCCTCCAGCCTGATTTCCCAAAACTCTGCTGGTTACAGGCTCCCTCCACCATGAATTTCCCACAACTCTGCTGGTTAGAGGCTCCTTCCACCCTGATTTCCCATAATTCGTCTGGTTAGAGGCTCCATCCACCATGAATTTCCCAAAACTCTGCTGGTTGGAGGCTACCTCCACCATGAATTTCCCACAACTCTGCTGGTTAGAGGCTCCCTCCACCATGAATTTCCCAAAACTCGGCTGGTTAGAGGCTCCCTCCACCATGAATTTCCCAAAACTCGGCTGGTTAGAGGCTCCCTCCACCCTGATTTCCCAAAATTCGGCTGGTTAGAGGCTCCCTCCACCATGAATTTCCCAAAACTCTGCTGGTTACAGGCCCCCTCCACCCTGATTTCCCAAAACTCTGCTGGTTAGAGGCTCCCTCCACCATGATTTTCCCACAACTCTGCTGGTTAGAGGCTCCTTCCACCATGAATTTCCCAAAACTCGGCTGGTTAGAGGCTCCCTCCACCATGAATTTCCAAGAACTCTGCTGGTTACAGGCTCCCTCCACCCTGATTTCCCAAAACTCTGCTGGTTAGAGGCTCCCTCCAGCCTGATTTCCCAAAACTCTGCTGGTTACAGGCTCCCTCCAGCCTGATTTCCCAAAACTCTGCTGGTTACAGGCTACCTCCACCATGAATTTCCCACAACTCTGCTGGTTAGAGGCTCCTTCCACCCTGATTTCCCATAATTCGTCTGGTTAGAGGCTCCATCCACCATGAATTTCCCAAAACTCTGCTGGTTGGAGGCTACCTCCACCATGAATTTCCCACAACTCTGCTGGTTAGAGGCTCCCTCCACCATGAATTTCCCAAAACTCGGCTGGTTAGAGGCTCCCTCCACCATGAATTTCCCAAAACTCGGCTGGTTAGAGGCTCCCTCCACCCTGATTTCCCAAAATTCGGCTGGTTAGAGGCTCCCTCCACCATGAATTTCCCAAAACTCTGCTGGTTACAGGCCCCCTCCACCCTGATTTCCCAAAACTCTGCTGGTTAGAGGCTCCCTCCACCATGATTTTCCCAAAACTCTGCTGGTTAGAGGCTCCTTCCACCATGAATTTCCCAAAATTCGGCTGGTTAGAGGCTGTCTCCACCATGAATTTCCAAAAACTCTGCTGGTTACAGGCTCCCTCCACCCTGATTTCCCAAAACTCTGCTGGTTAGAGGCTCCCTCCAGCCTGATTTCCCAAAACTCCGCTGGTTACAGGCTCCCTCCAGCCTGATTTCCCAAAACTCTGCTGGTTACAGGCTACCTCCACCATGAATTTCCCACAACTCTGCTGGTGAGAGGCTCCCTCCACCATGAATTTCCCAAAACTCTGCTGGTTACAGGCCCCCTCCACCCTGATTTCCCAAAACTCTGCTGGTTAGAGGCTCCCTCCACCATGATTTTCCCACAACTCTGCTGGTTAGAGGCTCCCTCCAGCCTGATTTCCCAAAACTCTGCTGGTTACAGGCTACCTCCACCATGAATTTCCCACAACTCTGCTGGTTAGAGGCTCCCTCCACCCTGATTTCCCATAATTCGTCTGGTTAGAGGCTCCCTCCACCATGAATTTCCCAAAACTCGGCTGGTTAGAGGCTCCCTCCACCATGAATTTCCCAAAACTCGGCTGGTTAGAGGCTCCCTCCACCCTGATTTCCCAAAACTCTGCTGGTTAGAGGCTCCCTCCACCATGATTTTCCCACAACTCTGCTGGTTAGAGGCTCCTTCCACCATGTATTTCCCAAAACTCGGCTGGTTAGAGGCTCCCTCCACCATGAATTTCCAAAAACGCTGCTGGTTACAGGCTCCCTCCACCCTGATTTCCCAAAACTCTGCTGGTTAGAGGCTCCCTCCAGCCTGATTTCCCAAAACTCTGCTGGTTAGAGGCTCCTTCTACCCTGATTTCCCACAACTCTGCTGGTTAGAGGCTCCTTCTACCCTGATTTCCCATAATTCGTCTGGTTAGAGGCTCCCTCCACCATGAATTTCCCAAAACTCTGCTGGTTAGAGGCTCCCTCCACCATGAATTTCCCACAACTCTGCTGGTTAGAGGCTCCCTCCACCATGAATTTCCCAAAACTCGGCTGGTTAGAGGCTCTGTAATGATACTCCTTAATCTGGGGATACCTTGAGCCACCGGCCCGTAAGCAGACTAGCACAACAATATACAGTCAATAATGTTCTTTATCTTGTGCAGGTACAGAGTTTAGACACAGGCTCACACAATATGTAAGAACAGAGTTCAGACAATGCTCAAATGGTATGTAGGAACAGAGTGCAGACAACTTATCCAAGTCCATGCAGGTGTTGTAGCGATGTCATGGATTCCAGGAGCCAAGAGAGGGAGAGTTCAACTGCCAGAGTCCAAAAGCCAGGAGAGAGAGTTCCACTGCCAGAGTCCAGGAGCCAGGAGGGAGAGGGGTTCTGCAGTCAAGGTCCCAAAGCCAGAAGAGGCAGGTTCAGCAGCCAAAGTCCAGAAACCAGTGCTGATACTGAGGCACTAAGCAGCAGCAGGTGAGGCTTTTTAAGCAAAGTCCAAGCAGGAACTGGGTGTGCCGAAAGAAGCAGTCTTCTCCATCTTGGAACAGGGCAGATAAAAACAAAATGGGCAAAGCAATACACCTGGATCCTGACACTACTCCCTCCCTAGGAGTGGCCTCTGGACGATCCCTGGAGCCGGTTTGCTGGGGTGCCTTAGGTGGAAACGTTGGACCAGCTGTGGAGCGCAAAGGTTACTCACCGGCTCCCAAGAGTTGTCTTCAGCAGGGTACCCCTTCCACTTGACCAGGTACTGTAGGTGCTTTCGATAGAATCGGGAATCCAAGATGTCCTCCACCTCATAATGTTCCTGGCCATCAACCATGATGGGATCGGGGGGTGGGGAAGACCGACCTAAAAAGGAATTAGGAACAGTGGGTTTCAGCAAAGAGACATGGAATACCGGGTGTATCCTAAGGGTCTTGGGAAGTTGAAGTTTGCAGGCCACGGAGCTTACAATACTGCAAACCTTGAAAGGACCGATGTATTTCTGGCCCAACTTGGGCGAAGGCAGCTTCAATCTTAAGTTCTTAGTAGAGAGCCATACCGAATCTCCGAGCTTGTAAATGGGAGCCGGCTTCCGGAACCGATCAGCCGCCTTCTTATAGCGGGTCTGGGCCGTGGCCAGGGTCTCCTTTAAAGTTACCAGGATACCTTGCAAGGCTATTATTCTCTCCGCAACGGCAGGAACCGAAGTGTCCACAGGGAGCTGCGGTTGGATCTGCGGATGGTAGCCTAGGTTGGCATAAAATGGAGAAAGTTTAGTGGTCGCGCTCTGAGAGTTGTTAAAGCAGAACTCAGCCAGGGGAAGCAGCTCAACCCAATCGTCCTGCTGATGACTGATGTAGCACCGTAAATATTGTTCCAAGGTCTGATTTGTCCGTTCCGTCTGGCCATTTGTCTGGGGATGATAAGCGGAGGACAACCGAACTGAGATGCCTACTGCTCACAGAACGCTCTCCAGAATCGGGAGGTAAACTGCACTCCTCGATCTGAGATGATCTCGTCAGGAACACCGTGTAGCCGGAAGACTTCCCGTATGATCAAAGTGGCGGTGGTGGTAGCCGATGGGAGACCTGCGCACGGGATGAAATGGGCTGCTTTAGTTAAACGGTCTACCACAACCAGAACTGTGGTTTGTCCCTGAGAGGGCGGCAAGTCTACAATAAAATCCATGGAGATTGAGCCCCAAGGCCGAGATGGAACAGGCAGGGGCTGCAGGAGACCGGTGGGCAAGGCCCTAGGTACCTTACACCTGGCACAGACTTCACAGGAGCGAACATAGTTCTTGACGTCCTTTTGAAAACCGGGCCACCAGTAGAAACGAGACAGGAACTCTTGAGACTTCTGGATCCCCCTGTGACCTGCGAGTTTAGAATCATGGATTAGCTTGAGTACCTTAAGCCTTGCAGCTTCCGGGACATAGAGGCGACCGTCGCGAACCCACACACCATGGAAAGTCAAGGAGACGTCTTCCGGGGGTGAAGACAGAAAGGCATCCAATTCATACGCATCCTTAATATCGGCAATCAGGTCCTTGTTGTGTATGACACCTAAAAAACAAGAATTAGGAAGAATAGGCTCTGGCAAAGGGGCAGAACTTGGTTTGGAGGAATACATTCGGGAAAGAGCGTCTGCCTTGCCATTGCGGGAACCTGGTCGGTAAGAAATGATTAAATTGAATTGATTGAGAAATAAAGTCCATCGGGCTTGTCGGGTAGTCATATTTTTCGCGGACCGGAAGAATTCCAGGTTCCGATGATCTGTAAGAACAACAATTTGCTGCACTGCCCCCTGAAGATGATGTCTCCATTCCTTAAAAGCAGAAACAATAGCTAATAACTCCTTATTGCCTATATCATAGTTCCTCTCTGCGGTAGACATCTTTCGGGAGAAGAAGGCACAGGGGTGGAGCAACCCCCTTATCCCGCTTCGCTGCGAAAGAACAGCCCCTATAGCACAGTCTGAGGCATCTGCTTCCACAATAAAAGCAGATTCGGGGTCAGGGTGTATCAGGAGTGGAGCGGTAGTAAATTCCTGCTTCAGTTGATCGAATGCGCTCTGGGCTTGTGGGGACCAGTGAAAAACTGCAGTCTTTTTTGTCAGTGAGGTAATAGGCGACACAATTGCAGAAAAATTCTTTATGAAGCGCCGGTAGAAGTTTGCAAAACCTATGAATCGTTGTACCTCCTTGCTGTTTTTTGGGGTCGGCCATTCCTGGACAGCTTTCACCTTGCTGGTGTCCATGCTCAGTCCCTGGGGAGAAATGACATATCCCAAGAATTGTATTTCGGATTTATGGAACTCACACTTCTCCAGTTTGATGTATAGGTGATTTTCTCTTAGACGCTGTAATACTGCTTTCACCTGATCCTGGTGTTCTTGCATATTGTTCGAGTAGATCAGGATGTCGTCCAAGTAGATTACCACAAACCTGTCCAGGTAGTCTCGAAATATATCATTGATTAGATGCTGGAAAGTGGCAGGGGCATTAGTGAGTCCGAAAGGCATGACAAGGTATTCAAAATGACCATACCTGGAGCGAAAAGCCGTCTTCCACTCATCCCCTCGCCGTATCCGAACCAGGTTGTAAGCCCCTCGTAGATCCAGCTTAGTAAAAATGGACGCCTGTCGAACTCTTTCCAATAGCTCGGGGATCAACGGTAATGGGTAACGATTTCTCACCGTCACTTTGTTGAGCTCTCGATAGTCAATGCAGGGCCTCCGAGAACCGTCCTTCTTCTTTACAAAAAATATCGGGGCTCCGGCTGGGGAGGAAGAGGGACGAATGAATCCTTTGGCTCGGTTTTCGTCTATGTATTCTTTTAGTGCTTTGAGTTCCGGACCGGCCAGGGGGTAAATATGTCCAAATGGTATCGGGGCCCCAGATAATAATTCTATCGGACAATCATATGGACGATGAGGGGGAAGTACATCCGCATTCTTCTTGTCGCACACATCTGCAAATTTTTTATATACCACAGGAAGCCCAGTTTCCGACAACCCGACACCCGAAGCAGAGGAGGGTCCAGGCTCCTGCTTATGTGCAGGAGGGAAATCTTTCAGGGAATGGCAAGAAGCAGCGGCCCTTTTTGGGAAAACAATGTCTTTAGTCTCCCAATTGATGGTTGGGTTCTGTGCTTGAAGCCAAGGTAGGCCAAGGATGAGTGGGAAGTGCGGGGATGAAATGATCATGAATGTGATGACTTCTTCATGCTGAGGTTCGATGCGGATCTTCAGGGTCTCAGTTTCGTGATCCACGGGACCCGATGTCAACGGAGAGCCATCAACGGTTTCCATAATTATGGGGGAATCTTTCTTCCTGACAGTGATGTCGTGACGCTCTGCAAACGCACCGTCCATGAAGTTACCCCCCGCTCCCGAATCCACCATGGCCAGACACTGGAGCCACTGAGTCCCCTTCCAGATCTTAATGGGCAGGAAGAAGTGTGAATTCTTATCCTTGAGTTCTATGTGTGGAACGACTGATGTTAGGGATTGGACAACCATATTCAGCGAAGGAGCAAGTTCTGATGTATAAGACTCCATGTCTGAACTGGGCTCCTCATCCTCATTCTCAGCTAATGCTGCGATAGTCCTGGGGGGTCTCCTGGGGCAATTCATCAAAAAATGGTTTTTAGCTCCACAGTACAGGCAAGTTCCTTCCCGAAGTCTCTGCTCACGTCGTTCTGCATTTTCTCTCTTGCGGAGCGAATCCACTTGCATGGGTTCTGCTATCAGTTCCTGCATCACCTGATTTTGGGACCCCCGGCTGGAAGAAAAAGGTAAGGGGTTATTACCTCGGTTTAATGAAGTCCATCTCTCTAGCTTGCGTTCCGAGAGACGGACATCCATACGAATGCAGAGGTTAATGAAATCGGAGAGATCCGTAGGAGGTTCAATTCGGGCCAGTTCATCTTTAATAGGGCTGGACAAACCTCGGCGAAACAAGGGGAGCAGACCCTCTTCAGACCAGGCAGTATCAACCGCCCATCGCCGGAACTCCGTAACATACTCTGCGACTGAGCGTTTACCCTGTCGTAGTGCCAACAGGGCGTTTTCTGCGGTAAAGGACCGGTTTGAGTCATCGAACAGTTGGGCCATAGCTGCGATGAAACTGTCAAAGTTATGTAAGCAGGGATCATCAGTCTCTATTAAAGGATTTGCCCAGGCCAGTGCCTTATGGGTAAGGAGCATAAGCACACAATTTATTTTAGTTGTATCTGTGCAGTAATGGGCGGCGTGGGCCCGAAAAAACAGACGACACTGATTGACAAATCCCCGGAACTTATCCCGTTCACCTCCAAAACGAAAAGGCGGCAGCCTTGGTGTACTCTGGGAGAGCGGAGTCGATCCTGCAGTCTCCAGTTGGGTGCAGCGTTCTGCCAAAGCAAGCACAGCCTCATTTATCTCAAGCCGAAAGGTGTGCAATTCCTGCTGGGAGATTTGCAGAGCTGCTTGTAGTCCTTGCTGGGATGTGCTCACCTCCTGCAGCATCTGACTGACTGTTTGCAGATCACTAGTGGACCGATTATCCACTGATTCAATCTTTAATCCCAGTGCGTGCACACTATCGCTGGTTGTCTGCACCTGTCCATTGAGCTTTTTAATGCGGATGTCAAACGCCTGCACGGCAGCGGTATCCATAATGGCCTCAGTATCTTGTAATGATACTCCTTAATCTGGGGATACCTTGAGCCACCGGCCCGTAAGCAGACTAGCACAACAATATACAGTCAATAATGTTCTTTATCTTGTGCAGGTACAGAGTTTAGACACAGGCTCACACGATATGTAAGAACAGAGTTCAGACAATGCTCAAATGGTATGTAGGAACAGAGTGCAGACAACTTATCCAAGTCCATGCAGGTGTTGTAGCGATGTCATGGATTCCAGGAGCCAAGAGAGGGAGAGTTCAACTGCCAGAGTCCAAAAGCCAGGAGAGAGAGTTCCACTGCCAGAGTCCAGGAGCCAGGAGGGAGAGGGGTTCTGCAGTCAAGGTCCCAAAGCCAGAAGAGGCAGGTTCAGCAGCCAAAGTCCAGAAACCAGTGCTGATACTGAGGCACTAAGCAGCAGCAGGTGAGGCTTTTTAAGCAAAGTCCAAGCAGGAACTGGGTGTGCCGAAAGAAGCAGTCTTCTCCATCTTGGAACAGGGCAGATAAAAACAAAATGGGCAAAGCAATACACCTGGATCCTGACAGGCTCCCTCCACCATGAATTTCCCAAAACTCGGCTGGTTAGAGGCTCCCTCCACCCTGATTTCCCAAAATTCGGCTGGCTAGAGGCTCCCTCCACCATGAATTTCCCAAAACTCTGCTGGTTACAGGCCCCCTCCACCCTGATTTCCCAAAACTCTGCTGGTTAGAGGCTCCCTCCACCATGATTTTCCCAAAACTCTGCTGGTTAGAGGCTCCTTCCACCATGAATTTCCCAAAACTCGGCTGGTTAGAGGCTCCTTCCACCATGAATTTCCAAAAACTCTGCTGGTTACAGGCTCCCTCCACCCTGATTTCCCAAAACTCTGCTGGTTAGAGGCTCCCTCCAGCCTGATTTCCCAAAACTCCGCTGGTTACAGGCTCCCTCCAGCCTGATTTCCCAAAACTCTGCTGGTTACAGGCTACCTCCACCATGAATTTCCCACAACTCTGCTGGTTAGAGGCTCCTTCCACCATGAATTTCCCAAAACTCGGCTGGTTAGAGGCTCCCTCCACCCTGATTTCCCACATCTCTGCTGGTTAGAGGCTCCTTCCACCATGAATTTCCCAAAACTCGGCTGGTTAGAGGCTCCCTCCACCATGAATTTCCCAAAACTCTGCTGGTTACAGGCTACCTCCACCATGAATTTCCCACAACTCTGCTGGTTAGAGGCTCCTTCCACCATGAATTTCCCAAAACTCGGCTGGTTAGAGGCTCCCTCCACCCTGATTTCCCACATCTCTGCTGGTTAGAGGCTCCTTCCACCATGAATTTCCCAAAACTCGGCTGGTTAGAGGCTCCCTCCACCATCAATTTCCCACAACTCTGCTGGTTAGAGGCTCCCTCCACCATGAATTTCCCAAAACTCGGCTGGTTAGAGGCTCCCTCCACCATGAATTTCCCACATCTCTGCTGGTTAGAGGCTCCCTCCAGCCTGATTTCCCAAAACTCTGCTGGTTAGAGGCTCCCTCCACCATGAATTTCCCACAACTCTGCTGGTTGGAGGCTCCCTCCACCATGAATTTCCCAAAACTCTGCTGGTTAGCAGCTCAATCCACCCTGATTTTCTAAATCAATACTGGTGCCAACCTCAACTCACTCCAAGTACCCAATACAATGCTGGTGACAGGCTCTTCTCACTCCAAGGGCCAAATACACATGTTTCAAGGTGTTTTCCTACTGTCAGAGAGGTTGTAGTGAGTGTGTATAGTGTGTAGTTGTTAGGCTGTGATGTTGGGGTAATAGAGGGTCTTTGGTGTGTTAGATGCCCCCAGACATGCGCCCCCTGCTGTCCCAGTGTCATTCCAGGGTGTTGGTATCATTTCCTGGGGTGTCATAGTGGACTTGGTGACCCTCCAGACACGGATTTGGGTTCCCCCCTTAACGAGTATATGTTCCCCATAGACTCTAATGGGGTTCGAAACCCTTTTGAACACTCAAACAGTGAGCGGCTGTTCGAATCGGATTTCGAACCTCGAACATTTTAGTGTTCGCTCATCTCTAGTCATTATGCTTTAAAAGTTAAAAACCCAGAAATCTGACAATAAATGGCGTCACCGACTACTGACCAGGAGGGGAGAGGGGGTTTGTGTTACCTTCATAATCTCTGAAAAAAGGCCAAAGAATCTGCGGGGGGATGGGCACTTTTTAGGCCATCTGTATATAGATATGAGAGGAGTGACCTGCGTTCCTGCGCAGCCGGCTTGTCCATGGAATCCTCTAGGCCTCGCCGCAGATCCGCCATTGCTTCTTGCCCTCTCGCTCTGGGCCCATTTTCTTGTTCTAGTAGAGCCAGACCAACATAACACCTAAAGCCCGACACAAAGACATTAATCTCCAGAATTTCTTCTTCTTCTTGTCTATTCTCTTTACATTGTAAAACATTTCCTGACAATCTCCTTATAGCAGTGGCTGTGCCTATGACAGCGGCTAGACGGCCACCCACCATATTGCCAGGGGTGAAGGATGGGGGCGCTATGGCTAACTCTGCTATGGAGCCACTTACTAGAGCAGGAGACATGGGGACAATGACTATAGACACATGGACTGAGGAACGCTGGCACTTGTGTGGTGGACATTGATGTACCTTGTCTATGGCGTGTATATGGCGCTGACCACAGCTACTTGACATGGCACATACACTGGCCAATATACACGGCCTACAAAACCATTGCACCCGTACTGGGAAGACGCGTTTATTTATTCAGCTGCCAATCTAATCTCTACTTGCTTTGGCTGACTCAAGCTCTTTGCATATTACAAGGGCAGCCATTGATTTAGATGGTCGTCGTGTAATACCGCACTTCCCCTATAGAGGCGCCCATTTATATTTGCTGTTATTTCGAGAAATCCCAAGCAGTTTCCAATGGAAATCAAATACTTGGCACTAAGAAAACAAATAATGACTCAATTCTGTCCCCGCGGAGCCTTGTTTATGCGGCAATGTCATCGTAATAAAATGTTCCGTCCCTCACAGCGCTTCATTCGTGCGTATCACCGCCGGACACTCATAATGCTATAAATGTGCGATGGATCAGGCCAAATATAACGATACTTGATAAATAGATGACAAAATCGTGTCACGCAGAAGAAGATCTGAAGGAAAACATCGCGTCACCTGGCAATGGGCGAAGCTGGTCGCAGTGCCAGGGAATTCTGGAGGAACTTCAGGGCCTCAGTGTTTTGTTTCTGTAGCAACAAGTGTCTGCCCACGTGAAAATTGTATTGCCAGTTATTAGGATCCAGAGAAAGAGCATCTTTATACTTGAGGAACGCCCGCGTTACCGGAGACTCCGCACCCGAGGACGAGACGCCCGCCTGCAATAAATAAGAAGGATGAGAGAAAATGTGAAAAAAACCTCAAAACACTCAAATAACGTCAACTAACACTCAGGGGTCACGTCTGCCGCCATACAGGGCCTCATGCAATAGTGGGGGGGGGGGGGGTGCGCCAATTCCAGTCAGTTACTGTTATTTACACGCTGTCAGGACTGACTTGGCGGCACTTCGCAAATAGCTTTGGTTATGAAACAAGTGAAATTTTATCAAGGCAACGAAATTCACTAAAAATTACAGTCAATTCACTGACAGAGTCTGAAAGGTGTCCGAGAGGGGAAGCTGCGCTCCTATAGATCCCACAATATATGCACTAGATATACGCTATATACTATACGAGATATACTAGATACACTATATATACACTATACACACTATACAAATCAAATCAAAATCAAAAAATGCTTTATTGGCACGTCCGAATAGGTATTTGGCATTGCCAAAGCTAGTAAAGTGGGTGGGTGGGTGGGGGGGAGTTGGGTTGGGTGGGTGGTGGGTATGGGGGGGGGGGGTTTGGGTTATAACAGTCCATGGAGTCTCATCTTCCTCTTCGTTGGTGACTGCTATATGGGGGGGGTTGGAGGTGGGGTGGGGCAGGGCGGTTGGTTTGGGGTATAACAGTCCGTGGAGTCTCACTTCCTCTTCGTTGGTGGCTGCTATATGGGGAGGTGGGGGTGGGGGTGGGTGGGGCGGGTGTTTTGGGATAAATATAACAGTCCATGGAGTCTCATCTTCCTCTTGTTTGGTGACAGCTGGACACGTATTGGGCAGCGATCTCCACAGTGGCCTCTTCTTCTCCCAGTAGGATGTAGAGTTTCCTCTTCTCCCAGTCTGGGATGTGGGCAGAGAGTCTTTGGTAGTAGATGGCCCTCACAGCTGAGTATTTGGTGCAGTGTAGCAGGAAGTGGGTCTCGTCTTCTAGGGCCCCCTGGTCACAGTGCTGGCACAGTCTCTTCTCCCGTGGCTTGTACGTCTGCCTGTATCGCCCCGTCTCTATCTCTAGGTTGTGGGCGCTCAGTCTGTACCGGCTCAGGGTCTGTCTGTGCTTGGGGTGGCGTATTCTCTCCAGGTAGGTGGCCATGGTGTAGTCCCTTTGTAGGGATTGGTACACGGTGAGTTTCTTGGAGTTATTTATTTCATTTCTCCATTCTTCAATGTACCGCTCTCTGTTTGCCTCTGTGGTCGCCTTTATTTCGGCCTTGGTTATCATCTGTTGGTGTTTTTGGTTTGGTGGTTGTCTGCTGTTTGGTTGTTGAATGTCTGGTTTGCTTGGGTGGCTTAGCCAGGCTTGGTGGTGGTAGGAGTCGCTCCCCTGGATGTGTGCCTGGAAAGCTAGCGCCCTCTTCTGTATGGTGAGCCATAGGGGGAGTCTGCCTAGCTCTGCCCTGCAGGCTATGTTGGTGGTGTTGCGATGGACATGGAGCAGGTATTTGCAGAACTCCAGGTGGAAGTTCTCTGTTGGGCTGGAATCCCACCTTGACTGGTCTGGGTAGGTGGCTGGGCCCCAGACCTCACTGCCATAGAGAAGGATCGGGGAGATGACAGCGTCAAATATCTTCATCCAGACCCTCACCGGTGGTTTGAGGTGGTACAGTTGTCTTCTGATGGCGTAGAAGGTTCTGCAGGCTTTTGCTTTCAGGGTTTCTATTGCTGCTTTGAAGCTTCCTGATTGGCTGAGCTCCAGCCCCAGGTAGGTGTAGCTGTTGGTTTTCTCCAGTGTGGAGCCGTTCAGTGTGAATTGTGGGGTGGTGGAGGCTTTATTGTGGCCCTTCTTCTGGAATACCATGATTTTGGTCTTCTTCTGGTTGATGGGTAGGGCCCATGTGGTGCTGAATTTTTCCAGCACTGACAGGCTTTCTTGGAGGTCTTTCTCGGTGGGGGCCAGGAGTAGGAGGTCATCGGCGTATAGCAGGAACTTCACCTCTCGATTGTTCAGGGTGAGGCCTGGGGTTGGTGAGGCCTCCAGGGCTGTAGCCAGTTCATTGATATAGATGTTGAAGAGCGTTGGGCTCAGGCTACAGCCTGATACACTATATATACACTATACACACTATACTAGATACACTATATATACACACTATACTAGATACATTATACTAGATACACTATATATGCTACACACACTATATACAGTACATAGAAGTATAGATACAAATGAATAAAAGTATAGTAAATGTACACAGAGTAACAGCATTATATCTACCATATAATAGTAATCATTATATATATATATATATATATATATATAGTGAGGTGATTATATATATATATATATATATGTATATAGTGAGTTGACAAGCAGAGTGCTGGAGTAGTAATATAGTTATTATTTTCTGTTTAGTTAGCGCTCGGACGAGCAGGATTTTGTTTGATGTTATTTTGCCTGACATTAAGGCTGGAATTTATTTTTCTCATTTTTGTGCCTGAAGGTTTATTTATTTTGCTGTTTTTCTTAAAGGGATTCTACCATTAAAATGCTTTTTTTTCTCGATGACACATACGAGTGGCCTTAAGAAACGCTATTCTTCTCCTCCCTTTAGATGTCTTCTCTGCGCCGCCATTCGGTAGAAATCCCGGTTTTCATCAGTATGCAAATGAGTTCTCTTGCAGCACTGGGGGCGTCCCCAATGCTGCGAGAGAACTCTCCAGCGCTGCCTCCATCTTCTTCAGGAACGGGGTCTTCACGTGTCTTCTTCCGGAGCTGGGTTTCAATCTTCTAGGCCTTGGGCCTCGGGCAGAGCAGACTACGCATGCCCAAGATAACAAGAACAATGGCCACTTACACAGTAAGTAAGCGGCCATTTTCTTGTGGCCTGTGGGCATGCGCAGTCGGCTCTGCCCGAGTCTTAGAAGTTTGACCCCCAGCGCCAGAAGAAGACGTGGTGAAGAGGCCGTTCCTGAAGAAGATGGAGGTGGCGCTGGAGAGTTCTCTCGCAGCATTGGGGACACCCCCAAAATAATACATGTATGGAAGTGTTTATGAATATATGACTTTCTAATATTCTGTGACTCAGAGATGGATTTCAGTGGCCTCATGGACTATATCCAGGGGTGTTCATTATTCAGATCATATGTACTCAGACATTTAGGGTATGTTCACATATCAAAGAGGAATTTAGGCAAACTTCCTCCTCCTATTCTTCCATTTCTGCCCCTCCGGATTCCTGTGTCGTTGTCACCTGCTCAGTCGGCTCAGATGACGCCATTGGTCGTTGACCAAACACTGAATCCCCAATGAGATTGAGCAGGATTCTTATTTTTATTCAGCATCCGACTTCCATCTCTACCGCCCATTGAAAAAAAAAGGAAGACACATTCACTACGAAATTTGTCACTTATATGAAGCAGAATCTGACTCAAAATCAGTGTCAAATTCCGCTATGTGACCCTCCCCATAACGTTGCAGAGGACTTCAGGTTCCCATAGATGTGCAGTAGTGCACCGAATTCTGTGCGCTGTCAGCTTTCCCATACGCCCCAGTGCTTAAAATATCGGTGCCATAAATTTTGTCACTGATATCTCCCCGGTGTTAGAAGGGCAGGCCTTACCAGTGACATTGCTTGGCTGTAAGGAAGGTCCCCGCTGACAGTACAAGTCTATGGAGGAGCTCAGTGTGTGTGTGTGTGTGGGGGGTCCTTACAGCAATGATACTGAGCCGTAGGCCTTTCTGACTGCCACTGATATCTCCCCGATGTTAGAAGGGCAGGCCTTACCAGTGACATTGCTTGGCTGTAAGGAAGGTCCCCGCTGACAGTACAAGTCTATGGAGGAGCTCAGTGTGTGTGTGTGTGTGTGGGGGGTCCTTACAGCAATGATACTGAGCCGTAGGCCTTTCTGACTGCCACTGACATCTCCAGCATTGGGGCTCATACTGGGGAAGCTCGTGAGGACGTGAAAGGTCCCCTTTAAGTGTTGGACCTCATAGAACTGCGACACTGTAAAGAAATGTTGTTAAGAGTCTGGTGAGACCCAGAACGCCGCTGTAGTGAGTCTCAGAAGGATGGATATCCCCTGGAACTACAGATTATATGTCAGCCCCAGGCGCAAGGAAAATCGGCAGTAAAAAAAAAAAAGTAATTCTGAAATGCCCCATAAAGAGCTTTGATGAGCACAATGTGTAAAAATATCATAAAATATCAAGTAAGACAAAATCTAATTAAAAAAAAGAATGGCACCACAGGCCAACATGGCAGCTCCAAGCCAGAATCCCTCCGGCTTGTGGTACTGTGTGCAGACGTGCGTATCTAATGCTCTGGCGTGTGATACTGTTTGCGGTGACATAATAACGTACCGTAAATGGCATAGCACAGATCACACTAGCACATTAGCTTCACATTAGCGCTGACATGCCATTATTTGGGTCAGTCAGCAATGACACTCGGAGCCTGGGGCCCCCCACTCACTATAATGGGGTCCGTCAGGTGTACGTCATTTGGAACTGAAAGCGCCAGAGAAAGAATCCTCCGTACAGGACTTTTTTTCTCAGAGGATTTTCGGCGGCCTCTGTGACAGAGTCTCCCCTAGTGCAGACGTGAGCCCGGCCTTGTACAGAATCTGATTTTACAATCTTTTTACCTTCCTTTGATAGAGACTGGTCTGTATAAAGCAGCTAAGGAAATAGGACACTCGTATTCTATCTGCTCCTGAGCATCTGCAAACTGCACCCAAAATGGAAGCTGCGCTCGCGTCACGATAATTCTGTAAAGCGAAACATCAGAAGATGACGTGTAGAGAACATTAAGGCTGCATTCACACAGAGTAACGCCAGGCGTCATTTGTGTGTAATTTGTGTGTCTTTTACGGCCGTCATAAAACGTTTACATAGAATTCTATAGGAAAAGACGGCCGTCATTGTAATGACGGCCGTAAATGACGGCAGTAAATTACGGCCGTCTTTTCCTATAGAACTCTATGTAAACGTTTTATGACGGCCGTAAAAGACACACAAATTACACACAAATGACACCTGGCGTTACTCTGTGTGAATGCAGCCTTATACAGTCCTATGAAAAAGTTTGGGCACCCCTATTAATCTTAATCATTTTTAGTTCTAAATATTTTGGTATTTGCAGCAGCCATTTCAGTTTGATATATCTAATAACTGATGGACACAGTAATATTTCAGGATTGAAATGAGGTTTATTGTACTAACAGAAAATGCGCAATATGCATTAAACCAAAATTTGACCGGTGCAAAAGTATGGGCACCTCAACAGAAAAGTGACATTAATATTTAGTAGATCCTCCTTTTGCAAAGATAACAGCCTCTAGTCGCTTCCTGGAGCTTTTAATCAGTTCCTGGATCCTGGATAAAGGTATTTTGGACAAACAATTCAAGTTCAGTTAAGTTAGATGGTCGCCGAGCATGGACAGCCCGCTTCAAATCATCCCACAGATGTTCAATGATATTCAGGTCTGGGGACTGGGATGGCCATTCCAGAACATTGTAATTGTTCCTCTGCATGAATGCCTGAGGATTTGGAGCGGTGTTTTGGATCATTGTCTTGCTGAAATATCCATCCCCGGCGTAACTTCAACTTCGTCACTGATTCTTGAACATTATTCTCAAGAATCTGCTGATACTGAGTGGAATCCATGCGACTCTCAACTTTAACAAGATTCCCGATGCCGGCATTGGCCACACAGCCCCAAAGCATGATGGAACCTCCACCAAATCTTACAGTGGGTAGCATGTGTTTTTCTTGGAATGCTGTTTCTTTTTGGACGCCATGCATAACGCCTTTTTTTATAACCAAACAACTCAATTTTTGTTTCCAAAATGAAGCTGCCTTGTCCAAATGTGCTTTTTCATACCTCAGGCAACTCTATTTGTGGCGTACGTGCAGAAACGGCTTCTTTCTCATCACTCTCCCATACAGCTTCTATTTGTGCAAAGTGCGCTGTATAGTTACCGATGCACAGTGACACCATCTGCAGCAAGATGATGCTGCAGCTCTTTGGAGGTGTCTGTGGATTGTCCTTGACTCTTCTCACCATTCTTCTTCTCTGCCTTTCTGATATTTTTCTTGGCCTGCCACTTCTGGGCTTAACAAGAACTGTCCCTGTGGTCTTCCATTTCCTTACTATGTTCCTCACAGTGGAAACTGACAGGTTAAATCTCTGAGACAACGTTTTGTATCCTTCCCCTGAACAACTATGTTGAACAATCTTTGTTTTCAGATCATTTGAGAGCGGGCTGTCCATGTTCGGCGACCATCAAACTTAACTGAACTTGAATTGTTTTGTAGAAAGAAATTGTCCAAAATCCCTTCTTCCAGGATCCAGGAACTGATTAAAAGCTACAGGAAGCGACTAGAGGCTGTTATCTTTGCAAAAGGAGGATCTACTAAATATTAATGTCACTTTTCTGTTGAGGTGCCCATATTTTTGCACCGGTCAAATTTTGGTTTAATGCATATTGCGCATTTTCTGTTAGTACAATAAACCTCATTTCAATCCTGAAATATTACTGTGTCCATCAGTTATTAGATATATCAAACTGAAATGGCTGCTGCAAACACCAAAATATTTAGAACTAAAAATGATTAAGATTAATAGGGGTGCCCAAACTTTTTCATAGGACTGTAGAACAGAGTTCACAACTGGCTGCATGAATGTATGTAGAACACTTGGAGAAAGATCGCGCCTTGTTCTTACAAGTACTTTATAGATTTACTTCCATTTCTGCCTTTTTAAGAAGGAAACAGTGGGAGACTTCCCTCGCGGTAGGTTTTGTTCTCATCACATCGGGGACCTATCAGAAGGTCTGACATTGCTTTGTACATAAGAGATCCTCCCCCGAGCAGGAGAGCAGCTGTCTGCTATTGGTGTAGCTAGCACGCCCTGAAACAAGCCCATGCGTCTAATCGTGCAACTATGAGATCAGTCCTGCTGCTTACACGCAACCCCAAACAGCTGCAGGAAAGAAAGCTGCAGGGTAGAAAAGCAATGATAGAAAATAGAAGAGACAACGACTTTGGAAGGGTCGCACCATGACAGAAACCTCATCTCCTATCCTGGGTATGAAAACAGAAGCAAACAAAATGTCCTCCAGCATCCCATGCAGAAATGGAATCAACTTTTTGGAATCAAATCCAATAAATTGATTCCATTTTTGCATCTGGACTATGCCCTCAAATGAAATATTCACAAATCTTTAAAGCGAACCTGTTAGGCCGATCCAGGACACTAAATCACCCAGGGGTCCTTATAGATTGGGGGTTTAGTGTCCTAAATCGTCATAAATCCATCCGTGTCCACATTTTAATAAAGGAAATAAACTTTTATACTTAGCTGGAGATGAGTCTGCTGAGCTGGGCTGTGACAGTACAAGGCTATGGAAGAAGACTGTCAGAGGGGCGTTTTCCGTTTACTTTTATAATATATTGCGCTACCTATCTAGTGCAACGGATTATACTACCAGTTATTTATGACAGGCAACCCTGGGGGCCTCCATTAGACTCCCAGCTGCCATGTTCAGGCTTTTGACTCCTGTGATCTTGTTCGCAGAGGTTCTGATGCCTTCAGGAGGAAGCCCCCTCTCCCCAAAACCCCTTAGATGCTATGGTTGCTATTGACTGTGGCATCTAAGGGGTTATATGCTGGGGATCAGTGGTTTGCCGATCCTGGGCGTTAGGAGGAGGTGCCTGGATGTGACTACATGGCCGAGCTCAGGCGCCTAAAGGTGAGACTCCACATTATTCCTTGGCAAGAGTCAATAAGACAAACTGTACGTTAGGTGTCTCTTAATATAACAGACGTTTACTGGGACACAGAGGAACTCTAACTCTAATACAGGAACTCTGTGTAACCAATAATCTCAGGTGACTTGTCTTATCTATATAGAAAGACTAGCAGGAGGACGCGGCTTCACACGGGTATATTTCATATTTTGTTTGTGTAGTGGCCCCATAAGAATTGGCCAGTTTGTGAATTGGTGTATTTTGTATATTGTATGTGTGTGTCCATAAGCATCATGTGATCATGTGAATCTCATTTCGGATATTAGTGACAAACCAGGGTTCGGTTGTTCTGGAGATCTGGAGTGAAGCTATATTGCACGTATCTAATTGTTTGGCATGTGGTATTGTGTGCAGACACGCATGTTTAATCCTGCGGCATGTGGAACTGTGTATACACGCACGTATGTAATCCTCCGTCATGTGGAATTGTGTGTAGATGCATGTATGTAATCCTGCAGTGTGTGTAACTGTGTGCATTGTCGAGTATCCAATCCTACGGCGTGTGGTATTGTGTGCAGTGGCGCGTATGTAATCCTGCGGTGTGTGGAACTGTGTGCAGATGTGCGTTTCTAATCGTCTGGCATGTGGTATTGTGTTAAGACGTGTATGTAATCCTCCGGCTTGTGGTACTGTGTGCAGACGTGCGTATGTAATCTTTCGGCACGTGGTACTTTGTGCAGATACGTATATCTAACTTGTGGCCCCTGGTCCGCGTGGCTCTGGCCCATCCAAACCCCTGTAGTGCGGCCCCCTCCTCCCATGCGCACCTCCAAACCCTACCGCCGGCACCCCTCTGGCTCCCCAAACCACTGTTGCGTGGCCCCCTCCCCTCCTGTGCGACCCCCTGGGCCCCCAAAGTCCTATACCGTGGCCCCGGCACCAAACACTACAGCCCCTGTTGTTACTCACACAGCCGATCCACTTGCCCTGCCACAGCGAGTGAGGCCGCGTTTCCGCTTAACTCCGCAGCTGTGGGTATGCACCGTTGTGTCCGGAGCGCAGGCTGTGCACACCCGAGCGGCTCGTCCTGCACCGCACAGCGAGTAGCATGTCAGTGTCGCGCCGGAGCGGCGAGCTGCTGCCAAGTTTTCCGGCTCGCACTTCGTCCACTGGGCCACCCACAGGATGCAGCAAACCTATCGGAGCCCTGCTGAAGCCAGGGATGGTGTCATCTTAGGTCCTGCAGCGTAGCATGACCATACATTCTCCGGTAGCGGTCGTGATGTCGGGGGATGGAGCGGCCTATGAAGTAGCCTATGTTTCCTTCCCGGTCACCATACAGGTGTGTGTGCAATCTCAGACAAATCCCTGCAGCGGTTTGGCCGTGATTGAGGAACAAACAGACAAACTTTCACATTTATAATATTAGATAGATTAGATTAGATTTAGTAGGATTAGTAGGATGGATGACCTGGGAATTGGAGCTGTCAGCAGAAAACACAAGAACTTCTATTACTGTATCTCCAACCGCGATCGGGACCAGTTTAGTGTCATGGCGTCCGTTCACCGTCACCTTCATCTGACTGTCTGAGATTAACGGTAATACAGTTATGGAAATATGGCACAGCACCTAGTGGGAAAGAAAAGAGAAAAATCTAAGACGTCAGAGGATAAGCACAAAGGCCAAGAAGTGACAAGTCCTGAGATATTTCACACACACACAAGCTACAATAACAGACAAGACCGCGCGAGCTGCCGCCATATCTGATCCGGCCAACAACATTCAGCCTGGTAAAGCTTTGAAGAACTGGAGCATTAGCTGTGATTCCCTGGCAAAGATACTTGACTGCGCCTGCTGGACTGGACATTTAGTGCTGGGCTGGAAATTTAGTGTTGGACTGGACATTTAGTGCTGGACTGGACATTTAGTGCTGGGCTGGACATTTAGTGCTGGGCTGGACATTTAGTGCTGGACTGGACATTTAGTGCTGGGCTGGACATTTAGTGCTGGGCTGGACATTTAGTGCTGGACTGGACATTTAGTGCTGGGCTGGAAATTTAGTGTTGGACTGGACATTTAGTGCTGGACTGGACATTTAGTGCTGGGCTGGACATTTAGTGCTGGGCTGGACATTTAGTGCTGGACTGGACATTTAGTGCTGGGCTGGACATTTAGTGCTGGGCTGGACATTTAGTGCTGGACTGGACATTTAGTGCTGGACTGGACATTTAGTGCTGGGCTGGACATTTAGTGCTGGACTGGACATTTAGTGTTGGACTGGACATTTAGTGCTGGACTGGACATTTAGTGTTGGACTGGACATTTAGTGCTGGACTGGACATTTAGTGCTGGACTGGACATTTAGTGCTGGACTGGACATTTAGTGCTGGGCTGGACATTTAGTGTTGGACTGGACATTTAGTGCTGGACTGGACATTTAGTGCTGGACTGGACATTTAGTGTTGGACTGGACATTTAGTGCTGGACTGGACATTTAGTGCTGGGCTGGACATTTAGTGTTGGACTGGACATTTAGTGCTGGACTAGACATTTAGTGCTGGACTAGACATTTAGTGTTGGACTGGACATTTAGTGTTGGACTGGACATTTAGTGCTGGGCTGGACATTTAGTGCTGGGCTGGACATTTAGTGCTGGACTGGACATTTAGTGCTGGACTGGACATTTAGTGCTGGACTGGACATTTAGTGCTGGACTGGACATTTAGTGCTGGACTGGACATTTAGTGCTGGACTGGACATTTAGTGCTGGACTGGACACTTAGTGCTGGACTGGACATTTAGTGTTTCCCCTTCCCAGGGTTTCCATAATTCATGGACAAACCCTTGAAGCACTACAGTATATGCAATTGTGCAATTTTCATTTTTCGCCCAAAAAACTCTTTCAATTTTAGTTGTTCAGAAAGTACTATAGACATAAAAACCTGCCCAGAAATGGAAACTGTCTTAGTCTGAGGCTCCACATTTCGGAAACGCCGTCATTTTGATGCAGTTTTTGCTGTGGATTTTTGAGCCAAAGTCAGGCCTGGCTATATCAGCTATGGGAATATAAAGGGGCTCTCCGACGTTTCCCGTCTGGTAAATCCTCTCATGGCTTTGGCTCAAAAAAATGCTATAAAATCTGCAACAAAAAACCTGCATTTCCGCAATGTGTGTCCTCAGCCTAAAGCTAATGTATACAATGAAGGGGGTAAGTGTATGACGAGGGATATAGAGGATGATAACAATCCAATTACCTAAAGGGGACATTCACACTACGTATACTGAAGCTTATTCTGAACGTAAAACACGTTCAGAATCAGCGGCGTCTAAAGCAGCTCCATTCATTTCTATGGCAGCCGGCATGCGAGCGCTCCCCATAGAAATGAATGGGCTGCTTCTTTCACTGCGAGCGCTCCCATTGAAGTGAATGGGAAGTGCCGGTGTATACGGCTCGGCATGAGCAGAGCTTGCTGTATACGCCGGCACTTCCCATTCACTTCAATGGGACTGCTCGTAGTGAAAGAAGCAGCCCATTCATTTCTATGGGGAGTGCTCGCATGCCGGCTCCCATAGAGATGAATGGGAAGTGTTCGGCAGCCCTGCTGTAGCGCCGGCGTGTACGGCTGTGATACACGCTGGCGTTACGTAGTGTGAATGCACCCAAAGAGAGAATTACTGTAAAATTAAACCTGCAGGAGGCTTTTTAAGAACCGTGAATGTCACCGCTACAAGCTGATGTGGCCAAGAGAATTCAGCACACAACGCATTGCTTTAATTGGGTGAAATCATTAATATGTAACGCTCTGCAGGCCGCCGCTGCCGCCGCCGCTGCAAAATCCCGATCATAAACAATATCCAAGCGCTGAAATATATTTAATGAAGCCCCAAAATACAAGAGATCTGCAAATAAAGTAGAACCACAGCAACAAGGCGCACGTGTTAGTTATTGAAATTTAAAGGGGCTTTAGGGAATCTTAATATTGATAGTCGACTGTCAATATGACGGGGTCTGACTCTGCACACCCCCACTGACCAGCTGTTAGTACATAGGTAACGTATCCTAATGATATGTCTCACCACATGAGCTCTCATTGGAAAATTGTGGCTTAAAGGGGTTGTCCAGTGTCAGACAAATATTGAGAGATAAATGTTAGTGTCTGTATAATGAAAAGTTGTCCAAGTTCCCAATAGACTTTCTGTATCAGCTCCTCACAGTTCTCTAGATCTCTGCTGACTGCCAGAAGATAAAAATCAGTCCAAGGTCATGTGATGTACAGTCCATGGTCATGTGATATACAGTCCATGGTCATGTGATGTACAGTCCATGGTCATGTGATATACAGTCCATGGTCATGTGATATACAGTCCAGGGTCATGTGATGTACAGTCCATGGTCATGTGATGTACAGTCCATGGTCATGTGATATACAGTCCATGGTCATGTGATGTACAGTCCATGGTCATGTGATATACAGTCCAGGGTCATGTGATGTACAGTCCATGGTCATGTGATATACAGTCCATGGTCATGTGATATACAGTCCATGGTCATGTGATATACAGTCCAGGGTCATGTGATGTACAGTCCATGGTCATGTGATATACAGTCCATGGTCATGTGATATACAGTCCATGGTCATGTGATATACAGTCCATGGTCATGTGATATAAAGTCCATGGTCATGTGATATACAGTCCATGGTCATGTGATATAAAGTCCATGGTCATGTGATGTACAGTCCAGGGTCATGTGATGTACAAGTCCAGGGTCATGTGATGTACAGTCCATGGTCATGTGATGTACAGTCCAGGGTCATGTGATGTACAGTCCATGGTCATGTGATATACAGTCCAGGGTCATGTGATGTACAGTCCAGGGTCATGTGATGTACAGTCCATGGTCATGTGATATACAGTCCATGGTCATGTGATATAAAGTCCATGGTCATGTGATATACAGTCCAGGGTCATGTGATGTACAGTCCATGGTCATGTGATATACAGTCCATGGTCATGTGATATACATTCTATGGTCATGTGATATACAGTCCATGGTCATGTGATATACAGTCCATGGTCATGTGATATACAGTCCATAGTCATGTGATATACAGTCTACGGTCATGTGATATACAGTCCATGGTCATGTGATATACAGTCCAGGGTCATGTGATATACAGTCCAGGGTCATGTGATATACAGTCCAGGGTCATGTGATGTACAGTCCAGGGTCATGTGATGTACAGTCCAGGGTCATGTGATGTACAGTCCATGGTCATGTGATATACAGTCCATGGTCATGTGATATAAAGTCCATGGTCATGTGATATACAGTCCAGGGTCATGTGATGTACAGTCCAGGGTCATGTGATGTACAGTCCATGGTCATGTGATGTACAGTCCATGGTCATGTGATATACAGTCCATGGTCATGTGATATACATTCTATGGTCATGTGATATACAGTCCATGGTCATGTGATATTCAGTCCATGGTCATGTGATATACAGTCCATAGTCATGTGATATACAGTCTACGGTCATGTGATATACAGTCCAGGGTCATGTGATATACAGTCTACGGTCATGTGATATACAGTCCATGATCATGTGATATACAGTCCAGGGTCATGTGATATACAGTCCATGGTCATGTGATATAAAGTCCATGGTCATGTGATATGCAGTCCATAGTCATGTGATATACAGTCCATGGTCAAGTGATATACAGTTCAGGGTCATGTGATATACAGTCTACGGTCATGTGATATACAGTCCATGGTCATGTGATGTACAGTCTATGGTTATGTGATATACAGTCCAAGGTCATGTGATATACAGTCCATAGTCATGTGATATACAGTCCATGGTCATGTGATATACAGTCCAGGGTCATGTGATATACAGTCTACGGTCATGTGATATACAGTCCATTATCATGTGATATACAGTCCATAGTCATGTGATATACAGTCCATGGTCATGTGATATACAGTCCATGGTCATGTGATGTACAGTCTACGGTCATGTGATATACAGTCCATTATCATGTGATATACAGTCCATTATCATGTGATATACAGTCCATGGTCACGTGATATACAGTCTATGGTCACGTGATATACAGTCTATGGTCATGTGATGTACAGTCCAGGGTCATGTGATGTACAGTCCAGGATCATGTGATATACAGGCCATGGTCATGCGATATACAGTCCATAGTCATGTGATATACAGTCCATAGTCATGTGATATACAGTCCAGGGTCATGTGATATACAGTCCATGGTCATGTGATGTACAGTCCAGGGTCATGTGATGTACAGTCCATGGTCATGTGATATACAGTCCATGGTCATGTGATATACAGTCCATGGTCATGTGATATACAGTCCATGGTCATGTGATGTACAGTCCATGGTCATGTGATGTACAGTCCATGGTCATGTGATATACAGTCCATGGTCATGTGATATACAGTCCATGGTCATGTGATATAAAGTCCATGGTCATGTGATATACAGTCCATGGTCATGTGATATAAAGTCCATGGTCATGTGATGTACAGTCCAGGGTCATGTGATGTACAAGTCCAGGGTCATGTGATGTACAGTCTATGGTCATGTGATGTACAGTCCAGGGTCATGTGATGTACAGTCCATGGTCATGTGATATACAGTCCAGGGTCATGTGATGTACAGTCCAGGGTCATGTGATGTACAGTCCATGGTCATGTGATGTACAGTCCATGGTCATGTGATATAAAGTCCATGGTCATGTGATATACAGTCCAGGGTCATGTGATGTACAGTCCATGGTCATGTGATATACAGTCCATGGTCATGTGATATACATTCTATGGTCATGTGATATACAGTCCATGGTCATGTGATATACAGTCCATGGTCATGTGATATACAGTCCATAGTCATGTGATATACAGTCTACGGTCATGTGATATACAGTCCATGGTCATGTGATATACAGTCCAGGGTCATGTGATATACAGTCCAGGGTCATGTGATATACAGTCCAGGGTCATGTGATGTACAGTCCAGGGTCATGTGATGTACAGTCCAGGGTCATGTGATGTACAGTCCATGGTCATGTGATGTACAGTCCATGGTCATGTGATATACAGTCCATGGTCATGTGATATAAAGTCCATGGTCATGTGATGTACAGTCCAGGGTCATGTGATGTACAGTCCAGGGTCATGTGATGTACAGTCCATGGTCATGTGATGTACAGTCCATGATCATGTGATATACAGTCCATGGTCATGTGATATACATTCTATGGTCATGTGATATACAGTCCATGGTCATGTGATATTCAGTCCATGGTCATGTGATATACAGTCTACGGTCATGTGATATACAGTCCAGGGTCATGTGATATACAGTCTACGGTCATGTGATATACAGTCCATGATCATGTGATATACAGTCCAGGGTCATGTGATGTACAGTCCATGGTCATGTGATATAAAGTCCATGGTCATGTGATATGCAGTCCATAGTCATGTGATATACAGTCCATGGTCATGTGATATACAGTTCAGGGTCATGTGATATACAGTCTACGGTCATGTGATATACAGTCCATGGTCATGTGATGTACAGTCTATGGTTATGTGATATACAGTCCAAGGTCATGTGATATACAGTCCATAGTCATGCGATATACAGTCCATGGTCATGTGATATACAGTCCAGGGTCATGTGATATACAGTCTACGGTCATGTGATATACAGTCCATTATCATGTGATATACAGTCCATAGTCATGTGATATACAGTCCATGGTCATGTGATATACAGTCCATGGTCATGTGATGTACAGTCTACGGTCATGTGATATACAGTCCATTATCATGTGATATACAGTCCATTATCATGTGATATACAGTCCATGGTCATGTGATATACAGTCTATGGTCATGTGATGTACAGTCCAGGGTCATGTGATGTACAGTCCAGGGTCATGTGATATACAGGCCATGGTCATGCGATATACAGTCCATAGTCATGTGATATACAGTCCATAGTCATGTGATATACAGTCCAGGGTCATGTGATATACAGTCCATGGTCATGTGATATACAGTCCATAGTCATGTGATATACAGTCCATAGTCATGTGATATTCAGTCCATGGTCATGTGATATACAGTCCATGGTCATGTGATATACATTCTATGGTCATGTGATATACAGTCCATGGTCATGTGATATTCAGTCCATGGTCATGTGATATACAGTCCATAGTCATGTGATATACAGTCTACGGTCATGTGATATACAGTCCAGGGTCATGTGATATACAGTCTACGGTCATGTGATATACAGTCCATGATCATGTGATATACAGTCCAGGGTCATGTGATGTACAGTCCATGGTCATGTGATATAAAGTCCATGGTCATGTGATATGCAGTCCATAGTCATGTGATATACAGTCCATGGTCATGTGATATACAGTTCAGGGTCATGTGATATACAGTCTACGGTCATGTGATATACAGTCCATGGTCATGTGATGTACAGTCTATGGTTATGTGATATACAGTCCAAGGTCATGTGATATACAGTCCATAGTCATGTGATATACAGTCCATGGTCATGTGATATACAGTCCAGGGTCATGTGATATACAGTCTACGGTCATGTGATATACAGTCCATTATCATGTGATATACAGTCCATAGTCATGTGATATACAGTCCATGGTCATGTGATATACAGTCCATGGTCATGTGATGTACAGTCTACGGTCATGTGATATACAGTCCATTATCATGTGATATACAGTCCATTATCATGTGATATACAGTCCATGGTCATGTGATATACAGTCTATGGTCATGTGATGTACAGTCCAGGGTCATGTGATGTACAGTCCAGGGTCATGTGATATACAGGCCATGGTCATGCGATATACAGTCCATAGTCATGTGATATACAGTCCATAGTCATGTGATATACAGTCCAGGGTCATGTGATATGCAGTCCATGGTCATGTGATATACAGTCCATGGTCATGTGATATACAGTCCATGGTCATGTGATATACAGTCCAGGGTCATGTGATATACAGGCCATGGTCATGTGATATACAGTCCATAGTCATGTGATATACAGTCCATAGTCATGTGATGTACAGTCCAGGGTCATGTGATGTACAGTCCATGGTCATGTGATATAAAGTCCATGGTCATGTGATATACATTCTATGGTCATGTGATATACAGTCGATGGTCATGTGATGTACAGTCCATAGTCATGTGATATACAGTCCAGGGTCATGTGATATACAGTCCATAGTCATGTGATGTACAGTCCAGGGTCATGTGATATATAGTCCATGGTCATGTGATATACAGTCCAGGGTCATGTGATATACAGTCCATAGTCATGTGATATACAGTCCAGGGTCATGTGATGGACACACAGGTGCACAGCTCGTTACCAGGCAGGTATCTGATTACATAATGACCAATTATATACAGACACGGCGATGAGTTGTCAGCAAGGAAGGGCAAGAGACAAAGAATGATAGTGCAGGTGACTATTAGAAAGTGACTACAGACGGGGGGGAATTTTCTGCCAATTTTCCAGCACTTGGCCCTTTCTGATGGGCCATAAATCCTGCAGATGATGTGATTTGATGTGTGATGTGATGTGATGTGGTGATGTGATGTGTGATGTGATGATGTGATGTGTGATGTGATGTGTGATGATGTGATGATGTGATGTGTGATGTGATGTGATGATGTGATGTGTGATGTGATGTGTGATGTGATGATGTGATGATGTGATGTGTGATGTGATGTGATGATGTGATGTGTGATGTGATGTGTGATGTGATGATGTGATGTGTGATGTGATTTATAGCCGTCTGTGACTGTCGTAGATTTCTATTGAGGCACATCATGGGAGCGTCCCAGATATAAGAACAGGCCGGATCCTCGTAATGAATGAGGTGAATGTCACTGCAGAGGGTGAAATGATTAAGACTGGAATAAGAAACACCGGTCTCAGTAAAATCCCCCCATCACGTCCACTGACCCCGTCTGTAAAATATTCCATTTAGCAGGTGTAATCCCATTAATTCCAATTTCCAGCCTAATGAAATACAATTTTTTACAGCTGTTCACGTGATGACAACGGCAATGAATTGTAGTATAACGTACGTATGGCGGTTACTGCAAGAGATCAAATGGGATTGAACTAGCAAGATGGAAAAAGCATAACTAAGTAATAAAATCAATGTTTTTGGAATATACGAGTACTGTGCAGCATTGGCAGCTCCTAATGTATTAGACAGTAATCATTCACAGTGACAGGTCTAGGAGATAGAAGTACATGAATATTCCAAGACATCTGGAGCAAATGGCGGGGCCACATTCAGCTCCTCAGACAGAGCGATCCCTTCTAGTGACGCGCAGATAATTCAGTGATTTCTAGCGGATACTTCTTGGCAGTTCCATCTTCAGCAGTCACTTCTACCACTACAGGATTCAGGCCATCTCTCAAAGTCACTGTCCTCGAGCCACCACCTCCCTGCAAGTGAGAGGACAAAGCAGATCATTAAAAGTGAGTTAGTGACAAAGAACAATGGCGCAGCATCTCTGCGAGCGGTAAGTGCGGAGTGACACGAGATACCGTCTGTCTACATTGCCATTATTGGATTACAAAGTCTAATGTCTGGCCTCAGGATGAAAGGCGCTCTGTGCAGGACTCTACAAGCTCATGTCTGCTTCTGCAGGGTCTCCTCCATCGGCCACAGCCCACCGATACATTACAGCCATCTGGGCCCAGACCACCATGAAGACTGTTCAGTGCACACAAGCTTCCCATCGCTCCCATCAGCTCCCCCCAAACAGTTATCACACCCCCTTTTTTGTTACAGAATCCCTCCTTGCTGCTAAATATCTTAAATCTTGGTATTCCATTCGGGGGTTCCCATGCAGACACCCCAAACAGGATACTGAACGCAGATGTGAACCCTAACCCACCACCTCTCCTTCATCTGTTCTTAGATGCACAACCGGATATTATTCTTAGCCGAGGTGTTTTTACCTTTGGAAAAAAATTGTGTCCAGAAAACAGTCGAAACATAAGTCATGTAGTCTGTACTTTACAAGGCAAAAAGCCCCCGGAATGGATTGATATACAGTGTGTGTGTGCGAGCGTGTGTGTGTCTGTGTGTGTGTGTGTCTGTGCGAGCCTGTGTGTCTGTGCGTGTCTGTGTGAGCGTGTGTTTGTGTGTGTGCGTGTCTGTGCGAGCGTGTTTTTGTGTGTGTGTGAGCATGTGTGTGTCTGTGTGTGCGAGCGTGTGTGTGTCTGTGTGTGTGTTTCTATGTGTGTATGAGCGTGTGTGTGTGTGTCCGTGTGTTCTATGTGTGTGTGAGCGTGTGTGTCTGTGCGAGCGTGTGTGTGTCT
This sequence comes from Leptodactylus fuscus, assembly GCF_031893055.1. Lineage (NCBI taxonomy): Eukaryota > Metazoa > Chordata > Amphibia > Anura > Leptodactylidae > Leptodactylus > Leptodactylus fuscus. The sequence goes on along the minus strand of NW_027440693.1, from coordinate 61,095 downwards.
ATGTGTGCGTGTCTGTGCGAGCGTGTGTGTGTGTGCGTGCCTGTGTGTGTGCGAGTGTGTGTGTGTCTGTGTGTGTTTCTATGTGTGTGCGAGCGTGTCTGTGCGAGCGTGTGTCTGTGTGTGTGAGCATGTGTGTGTCTATGTGTGTGCGAGCGTGTGTGTGTCTGTGTGTGTGTTTCTATGCGTGTGTCTGTGTGTGTCCGTGTGTTCTATGTGTGTGTGAGCGTATGTCTGTGCGAGCGTGTGTGTGTCTATGTGTGTGCGAGCGTGTGTGTGTCTGTGTGTGTGTTTCTATGTGTGTGTCTGTGTGTGTCCGTGTGTTCTATGTGTGTGTGAGCGTATGTCTGTGCGAGCGTGTGTGTGTCTATGTGTGCGTGTCTGTGCGAGCGTGTGTCTATGTGTGTGTGAGTGTGTGTGTCTGTGAGCGTGTGCGTGTCTGTGTGTGTCCACGTGTCTGTGTGCGAGCGTGTGTGTCTATGTGTGCGTGTCTGTGCGAGCGTGTGTGTGTCTATGTGTGCGTGTCTGTGCGAGCGTGTTTCTATGTGTGTGTGAGTGTGTGTGTCTGTGAGCGTGTGCGTGTCTGTGTGTGTCCACGTGTCTGTGTGCGAGCGTGTGTGTGTCTATGTGTGCGTGTCTGTGCGAGCGTGTTTCTATGTGTGTGTGAGTGTGTGTGTCTGTGAGTGTGTGCGTGTCTGTGTGTGTCCACGTGTCTGTGTGCGAGCGTGTGTGTGTCTGTACTGTATTTACTTTGGTTTTCTGATGATCATTTGCACCAGAAATGTGCCACTTGGTCCAATTACTTGACACCTTTGCCACTTTTTTAAAAAGTTGATGGAGTGCGAAGAGAGTCAAGGTGGGCTGAGACACGTATTCACTATGTGACCTGGACCCCACACAGATCAGCTTTTGCAGCAATCTCTGAGAGCCGGATGCTGCTCGTGGATGGATGGCGCACACAGCGAATCACCACAATACCGTGGATGAGGCAGCAGTTCGGCTCCTATTACTTATATAAGAGCAGGGCTCCCCATCCACTAACAGCTTCCGGTACAAAGTGACTACGGCAGCAACTGATCTGTGTGGGGTTCAGGTTTTGGATCCCCAGAGATCACATACTGATGACCTATCCTGTGGGTACGTTATTTGTATTGAAAATCAATTCAGGCCGGAAAACCCCTTTAAGAATGTGGCCCAATGTGTCTTACTCAATTCCTCCCAGTCTCTCTGCCTACAATAAGGAGAACAAGGCAAAAGGAGGCTAAAGGAATAAAATCCTTGAAGAAGACCCAGCAGTAATGTGCAGGTAGCCCCTGAGTCACGTGTCCACGTGTCCACGCTGAGCTGTGTGACCTGACTGGGCGCTCTTACCTGGTATCTGGTTATGTCTGATTTGTAAAGAGGTTCTAGTTTTACTCCAGACACAGAAAGCCTCTCCAGGTCACAATTATCCTCCTCATGCAACTGCCTCCCCGGGACATCGGGGCAAATTTACAAAAATACCAACACCAGTTTTCTAGCGTAAAAGTAATGCATTTGTAGGGCATTGCCCATTTGCAGCATTAAGCGTGCCAGTTTCTCTAGTTATTGCTCAGCTTGCCACTTGTTAGAAAGGTTAGTAGAGCAGGAGGGAGAACATGGGGGGCTGGGACGGGAACCCCTCACCTGACAGAAAACTGGTGGGAGTTACATGTGAAATCCAGGCCAACCCCTGACTGGTGAACATGTCATCCTTGTAGGTCTGGGCCTCTTAATAATTCAGGCGCATCTCACACCAGAAGGCGAAGAAACTAAAGCGCTGGTCTAGGAATTACAGGAGGCCGGGGGAGGTGACACATGGAAAAAATGAAACGTACTCACACGCGTGCTCCGGCGTTTCCTGGCACATGTCACCACTTTAGCCAATCAGTGGCCTCAGGAAAGGACCCAGGACGTTACAGATGATGTATATGGGAGGTTACAGATGGTGTATATGAGAGGTTACAGATGATGTACATGGGACGTTACAGATGATGTATATGAGACGTTACAGATGATGTATATGAGACGTTACAGATGATGTATATGGGAGGTTACAGATGATGTATATGGGAGGTTACAGATGGTGTATATGGGAGGTTACAGATGATGTATATGGGAGGTTACAGATGATGTATATGAGACGTTACAGATGATGTATATGGGACGTTACAGATGATGTATATCAGACGTTACAGATGATGTATATGAGACGTTACAGATGATGTATATGGGAGGTTACAGATGATGTATATGGGACATTACAGATGGTGTATATGGGAGGTTACAGATGATGTATATGGGACGTTACAGATGATGTATATGGGAGGTTACAGATGATGTATATGGGACGTTACAGATGATGTATATGGGAGGTTACAGATGGTGTATATGAGACGTTACAGATGATGTATATGGGAGGTTACAGATGATGTATATGAGACGTTACAGATGGTGTATATGGGACGTTACAGATGATGTATATGGGACGTTACAGATGATGTATATGAGACGTTACAGATGATGTATATGGGACGTTACAGATGATGTATATGGGACGTTACAGATGATGTATATGAGACGTTACAGATGGTGTATATGGGAGGTTACAGATGATGTATATTGGACGTTACAGATGATGTATATGGGAGGTTACAGATGATGTATATGGGACGTTACAGATGATGTATATGAGACGTTACAGATTATGTATATTGGACGTTACAGATGATGTATATGGGACGTTACAGATGATGTATATGGGACGTTACAGATGGTGTATATGAGAGGTTACAGATGATGTACATGGGACGTTACAGATGATGTATATGAGACGTTACAGATGATGTATATGAGAGGTTACAGATGATGTACATGGGACGTTACAGATGATGTATATGGGAGGTTACAGATGATGTATATGGGACGTTACAGATGATGTATATGGGACGTTACAGATGATGTATATGAGAGGTTACAGATGATGTATATGGGACGTTACAGATGATGTATATGGGACGTTACAGATGATGTATATGAGACGTTACAGATGATGTATATGGGAGGTTACAGATGATATATATGAGACGTTACAGATGATGTATATGAGACGTTACAGATGATGTATATGAGACGTTACAGATGATGTATATGGGACGTTACAGATGATGTATATGGGACGTTACAGATGATGTATATGAGACGTTACAGATGGTGTATATGGGAGGTTACAGATGATGTATATTGGACGTTACAGATGATGTATATGAGACGTTACAGATGATGTATATGGGACGTTACAGATGATGTATATGGGACGTTACAGATGATGTATATGAGACGTTACAGATGATGTATATGAGAGGTTACAGATGATGTACATGGGACGTTACAGATGATGTATATGGGAGGTTACAGATGATGTATATGGGACGTTACAGATGATGTATATGGGACGTTACAGATGATGTATATGAGACGTTACAGATGATGTATATGGGACGTTACAGATGATGTATATGGGACGTTACAGATGATGTATATGAGACGTTACAGATGGTGTATATGGGAGGTTACAGATGATGTATATTGGACGTTACAGATGATGTATATGGGAGGTTACAGATGATGTATATGGGACGTTACAGATGATGTATATGAGACGTTACAGATTATGTATATTGGACGTTACAGATGATGTATATGGGAGGTTACAGATGATGTATATGGGAGGTTACAGATGATGTATATGGGACGTTACAGATGATGTATATGGGAGGTTACAGATGGTGTATATGGGAGGTTACAGATGATGTATATGGGACGTTACAGATGATATATATGGGACGTTACAGATGATGTATATGAGACGTTACAGATGATGTATATGAGACGTTACAGATGATGTATATGAGACGTTACAGATGATGTATATGAGACGTTACAGATGATGTATATGGGAGGTTACAGATGATGTATATGAGACGTTACAGATGATGTATATGGGACGTTACAGATGATGTATATGGGAGGTTACAGATGATGTATATGAGACGTTACAGATGATGTATATGGGACGTTACAGATGATGTATATGGGACGTTACAGATGATGTATATGAGACGTTACAGATGATGTATATGGGAGGTTACAGATGATGTATATGAGACGTTACAGATGATGTATATGGGACGTTACAGATGATGTATATGGGAGGTTACAGATGATGTATATGGGACGTTACAGATGATGTATATGGGAGGTTACAGATGATGTATATGAGACGTTACAGATGATGTATATGAGACGTTACAGATGATGTATATGAGACATTACAGATGATGTATATGGGAGGTTACAGATGATGTATATGAGACGTTACAGATGATGTATATGGGAGGTTACAGATGATATATATGAGACGTTACAGATGATGTATATGAGACGTTACAGATGATGTATATGAGACGTTACAGATGATGTATATGGGACGTTACAGATGATGTATATGGGACGTTACAGATGATGTATATGAGACGTTACAGATGATGTATATGAGACGTTACAGATGGTGTATATGAGACGTTACAGATGATGTATATGAGACGTTACAGATGATGTATATGGGAGGTTACAGATGATGTATATGAGACATTACAGATGATGTATATGGGAGGTTACAGATGATGTATATGGAACGTTACAGATGATGTATATGAGACGTTACAGATGATGTATATGAGAGGTTACAGATGATGTATATGAGATATTACAGATGATGTATATGGGAGGTTACAGATGATGTATATGAGACGTTACAGATGATGTATATGGGACGTTACAGATTATGTATATGAGACGTTACAGATGATGTATATGAGACGTTACAGATGGTGTATATGGGAGGTTACAGATGATGTATATGGGACGTTACAGATGATGTATATGGGAGGTTACAGATGATGTATATGGGACGTTACAGATGATGTATATGGGAGGTTACAGATGATGTATATGAGACGTTACAGATGATGTATATGGGAGGTTACAGATGATATATATGAGACGTTACAGATGATGTATATGAGACGTTACAGATGATGTATATGGGACGTTACAGATGGTGTATTTGGGACGTTACAGATGATGTATATGAGACGTTACAGATGATGTATATGGGAGGTTACAGATGATGTATATGGGAGGTTACAGATGATGTATATGGGACGTTACAGATGATGTATATGGGAGGTTACAGATGATGTATATGAGACGTTACAGATGATGTATATGGGAGGTTACAGATGATATATATGAGACGTTACAGATGATGTATATGAGACGTTACAGATGATGTATATGGGACGTTACAGATGATGTATATGAGACGTTACAGATGATGTATATGAGACGTTACAGATGATGTATATGAGACGTTACAGATGATGTATATGAGACGTTACAGATGATGTATATGGGACGTTACAGATGATGTATATGGGACGTTACAGATGATATATATGAGACGTTACAGATGATGTATATGGGACGTTACAGATGATGTATATGAGACGTTACAGATGATGTATATGGGACGTTACAGATGATGTATATGGGACGTTACAGATGATATATATGAGACGTTACAGATGATGTATATGGGAGGTTACAGATGATGTATATGGGACGTTACAGATGATGTATATGGGACGTTACAGATGATGTATATGAGACGTTACAGATGGTGTATATGGGAGGTTACAGATGATGTATATGGGACGTTACAGATGATGTATATTGGACGTTACAGATGATGTATATGAGACGTTACAGATGATGTATATTGGACGTTACAGATGATGTATATGGGACGTTACAGATGATGTATATGAGACGTTACAGATGATGTATATGGGAGGTTACAGATGATGTATATGGGACGTTACAGATGATGTATATGGGACGTTACAGATGATGTATATGAGACGTTACAGATGATGTATATGAGACGTTACAGATGATGTATATGGGACGTTACAGATGATGTATATTGGACGTTACAGATGATGTATATGAGACGTTACAGATGATGTATATTGGACGTTACAGATGATGTATATGGGACGTTACAGATGATGTATATGAGACGTTACAGATGATGTATATGAGACGTTACAGATGATGTATATGAGACGTTACAGATGATGTATATGAGACGTTACAGATGATGTATATGAGACGTTACAGATGATGTATATGGGACGTTACAGATGATGTATATGAGACGTTACAGATGATGTATATGGGACGTTACAGATGATGTATATGGGAGGTTACAGATGATGTATATGGGACGTTACAGATGATGTATATGGGAGGTTACAGATGATGTATATGGGAGGTTACAGATGATGTATATGAGACGTTACAGATGATGTATATGAGACGTTACAGATGATGTATATGGGACATTACAGATGGTGTATATGGGAGGTTACAGATGATGTATATGAGACATTACAGATGATGTATATGGGAGGTTACAGATGATGTATATGGGAGGTTACAGATGATGTATATGGGACATTACAGATGATGTATATGGGAGGTTACAGATGATGTATATGGGACGTTACAGATGATGTATAGGAGTAACGTCCCGGGTCCTTTCCTTAGTTCACGTGCAGAGAGGGCTTCCGCGGGTACAATTCCCAGGGCGCTGACAGCACAGGGGACACTTGAGGATGGATGTTTTCTTGATTTATCCCCATCAGCAGCCTAAGTGCAGAAACCTGTAATTCCTGGACATCCCCTTTAAGCTCGTCTTCCATTCGCTCCAGAGTTTGGAATGAGAACGTCCAATTTGTCCCAGAGTTATTTCTACACGTTTATGGTTCAGCAGAAGGTCGAAGTTCGCCACAAATTCCTGGTGAATGAATAATAATAACTTTATTGATATAGCGCTGACATATACCGTAGCAGAGGAGACATGAACAGACAGTATGAGACAAAGGAATAATCCATAGAAGTGTCTGCCCGGGCACAAGAGCTTACACTCTATGAATGTGCCCGTTACACACTGCACCCCTGTGATTTATTACTAACTTACTGGAAGGAGACGACACGAAGGACAAGACACACACACAAGGATTCTGAACCAAATGGCACAATACATCAGAGTTAGGACAGAATATAGCACAGAAAGCTGTATACAAGGAGAGATCCTCAGACTGCCTTTATCTCCTCGCAGCTTCACTGAAGAATCTCTGGCTAAGAAACACAGGCTTGTTTGTCTCCAGTATGTCCGCCATATTGCTGTGGCTGCTGCCATAGGTTTACATAGAGTTTGGTCTTCACTTTAATGGCGGCCGCTCTATTAGACAGATCTTCCGTCAGGTCAGGAGACGCGGTGTTAAGGACGCGGTTTCCATGGTGAAGACTTCTTGCAATCGAATAGTTGGACGGTAATGGACTCTGTAGTATCGGCAATGCCCCGCCCAGGGGACTCTTCTGGGTGTGAGGGGTGACACTGTATATAGGACCATAGGGTGCCAGCTCCATCATGTCACACACCTAAGATCCCGCAGCTCCTCACCATGGCGTCTCACATTACTGTCTCCGAAGATGGAACCTACAATGCAAATGTGACCATGGTCTAATCTGCTGATGGGGGAGGGGGATTTATATCACATGACCCTGCAGATCATCACCCACACCTGCAGAGCATCTCTCTGATATTACCCCCCCCACACCTGCAGAGCATCTCTCTGATATTACCCCCCACACCTGCAGAGCATCTCTCTGATATTACCCCCCCCCACACCTGCAGAGCATCTCTCTGATATTACCCCCACACCTGCAGAGCATCTCTCTGATATTACCCCCCACACCTGCAGAGCATCTCTCTGATATTACCCCCCACACCTGCAGAGCATCTCTCTGATATTACCCCCCACACCTGCAGAGCATCTCTCTGATATTACCCCCACACACCTGCAGAGCATCTCTCTAACATTACCCCCCCACACACACACCTGCAGGGTATGTCTCTGATATTACCCCCCCCCAACCTGCAGAGCATCTCTCTGATATTACCCCCCCCACACACACCTGCAGGGTATGTCTCTGATATTACCCCCACACCTGCAGAGCATCTCTCTGATATTACCCCCCACACACACCTGCAGAGCATCTCTCTGATATTACCCCCACACCTGCAGAGCATCTCTCGATATTACACCCCACACCTGCAGAGCATCTCTCTGATATTACCCCCCACACCTGCAGAGCATCTCTCTGATATTACCCCCACACACCTGCAGAGCATCTCTCTAACATTACCCCCCCACACACACACCTGCAGGGTATGTCTCTGATATTACCCCCCCCCAACCTGCAGAGCATCTCTCTGATATTACCCCCCCCACACACACCTGCAGGGTATGTCTCTGATATTACCCCCACACCTGCAGAGCATCTCTCTGATATTACCCCCCACACACACCTGCAGAGCATCTCTCTGATATTACCCCCACACCTGCAGAGCATCTCTCGATATTACACCCCACACCTGCAGAGCATCTCTCTGATATTACCCCCACACCTGCAGAGCATCTCTCTGATATTAGCCCCCCACACACACCTGCAGAGCATCTCTCTGATATTACCCCCCCCCCCACACCTGCAGAGCATCTCTCGATATTACACCCCACACCTGCAGAGCATCTCTCTGATATTACCCCCCCACCTGCAGAGCATCTCTCTGATATTACCCCCCGCCCACCTGCAGAGCATCTCTCTGATATTACCCCCCACACACCTGCAGAGCATCTCTCTGATATTACCCCCCCCCCCCTGCAGAGCATCTCTCTGATATTACCCCCACACCTGCAGAGCATCTCTCTGATATTAGCCCCCCGCCCACCTGCAGAGCATCTCTCTGATATTACCCCCCCCTCCCCCTGCAGAGCATCTCTCTGATATTACCCCCCCCCTGCAGAGCATCTCTCTGATATTACCCCCCCCCCCCCTGCAGAGCATCTCTCTGCTATTAGGCACGCCCCCTCCCCGCCCATTCCCAGCAGACTCCTCCAGTACAGACTGTCTCACTGTAAGCCCCGCCCTTTCCTGCCCTGGCCACGTGACAGCCTTTAACCCTCTTCACGCCGGCCTCTCCCGGAAGTGCTGCGGACACGCGTGTGTGAGGTAACGAGTGTGTGTTATGTTGTGCTCTCTGTAGTGTGTGGGGTTGTTGTTCTCTTCTCTGTAGTGTGTGGGGTTGTTGTGCTCTTCTCTGTAGTGTGTGGGGTTGTTGTTGTGCTCTCTGTAGTGTGTGTTATGTTGTGCTCTCTGTAGTGTGTGTTATGTTGTGCTCTCTGTAGTGTGTGGGGTTGTTGTGCTCTCTGTAGTGTGTGGGGTTGTTGTTCTCTTCTCTGTAGTGTGTATGTGTTATGTTGTGCTCTCTGTAGTGTGTGGGGTTGTTGTTCTCTTCTCTGTAGTGTGTGTGTTATGTTGTGCTCTCTGTAGTGTGTGTTATGTTGTGCTCTCTGTAGTGTGTGGGGTTGTTGTTCTCTTCTCTGTAGTGTGTGGGGTTGTTGTTGTGCTCTCTGTAGTGTGTGTTATGTTGTGCTCTCTGTAGTGTGTGTTATGTTGTGCTCTCTGTAGTGTGTGGGGTTGTTGTGCTCTCTGTAGTGTGTGGGGTTGTTGTGCTCTTCTCTGTAGTGTGTGTGTTATGTTGTGCTCTCTGTAGTGTGTGTTATGTTGTGCTCTCTGTAGTGTGTGTTATGTTGTGCTCTCTGTAGTGTGTGTTATGTTGTGCTCTCTGTAGTGTGTGTTATGTTGTGCTCTCTGTAGTGTGTGTTATGTTGTGCTCTCTGTAGTGTGTGTTATGTTGTGCTCTCTGTAGTGTGTGTTATGTTGTGCTCTCTGTAGTGTGTGGGGTTGTTGTTGTGCTCTCTGTAGTGTGTGTTATGTTGTGCTCTCTGTAGTGTGTGTTATGTTGTGCTCTCTGTAGTGTGTGTTATGTTGTGCTCTCTGTAGTGTGTGGGGTTGTTGTTGTGCTCTCTGTAGTGTGTGGGGTTGTTGTTGTGCTCTCTGTAGTGTGTGGGGTTGTTGTTGTGCTCTCTGTAGTGTGTGGGGTTGTTGTTGTGCTCTCTGTAGTGTGTGGGGTTGTTGTTGTGCTCTCTGTAGTGTGTGGGGTTGTTGTTGTGCTCTCTGTAGTGTGTGGGGTTGTTGTTCTCTTCTCTGTAGTGTGTATGTGTTATGTTGTGCTCTCTGTAGTGTGTGGGGTTGTTGTTCTCTTCTCTGTAGTGTGTATGTGTTATGTTGTGCTCTCTGTAGTGTGTGGGGTTGTTGTTCTCTTCTCTGTAGTGTGTGGGGTTGTTGTTCTCTTCTCTGTAGTGTGTATGTGTTATGTTGTGCTCTCTGTAGTGTGTGGGGTTGTTGTTGTGCTCTCTGTAGTGTGTGGGGTTGTTGTTGTGCTCTTCTCTGTAGTGTGTGGGGTTGTTGTTGTGCTCTTCTCTGTAGTGTGTGGGGTTGTTGTTGTGCTCTTCTCTGTAGTGTGTGGGGTTGTTGTTGTGCTCTTCTCTGTAGTGTGTGGGGTTGTTGTTGTGCTCTTCTCTGTAGTGTGTGGGGTTGTTGTTGTGCTCTTCTCTGTAGTGTGTGGGGTTGTTGTTGTGCTCTTCTCTGTAGTGTGTGGGGTTGTTGTTGTGCTCTTCTCTGTAGTGTGTGGGGTTGTTGTTGTGCTCTTCTCTGTAGTGTGTGGGGTTGTTGTTGTGCTCTTCTCTGTAGTGTGTGTTATGTTGTGCTCTCTGTAGTGTGTGGGGTTGTTGTTGTGCTCTTCTGTGTGGGGTTGTTGTGCTCTTCTCTGTAGTGTGTGTTATGTTGTGCTCTCTGTAGTGTGTGTTATGTTGTGCTCTCTGTAGTGTGTGGGGTTGTTGTTCTCTTCTCTGTAGTGTGTATGTGTTATGTTGTGCTCTCTGTAGTGTGTGGGGTTGTTGTTCTCTTCTCTGTAGTGTGTGGGGTTGTTGTTCTCTTCTCTGTAGTGTGTATGTGTTATGTTGTGCTCTCTGTAGTGTGTGGGGTTGTTGTTCTCTTCTCTGTAGTGTGTATGTGTTATGTTGTGCTCTCTGTAGTGTGTGGGGTTGTTGTTCTCTTCTCTGTAGTGTGTGGGGTTGTTGTTCTCTTCTCTGTAGTGTGTATGTGTTATGTTGTGCTCTCTGTAGTGTGTGGGGTTGTTGTTCTCTTCTCTGTAGTGTGTATGTGTTATGTTGTGCTCTCTGTAGTGTGTGGGGTTGTTGTTGTGCTCTCTGTAGTGTGTGGGGTTGTTGTGCTCTCTGTAGTGTGTGGGGTTGTTGTTCTCTTCTCTGTAGTGTGTGGGGTTGTTGTTCTCTTCTCTGTAGTGTGTATGTGTTATGTTGTGCTCTCTGTAGTGTGTGGGGTTGTTGTTGTGCTCTCTGTAGTGTGTGGGGTTGTTGTTGTGCTCTCTGTAGTGTGTGGGGTTGTTGTTGTGCTCTTCTGTAGTGTGTGTTATGTTGTGCTCTCTGTAGTGTGTGGGGTTGTTGTTCTCTTCTCTGTAGTGTGTATGTGTTATGTTGTGCTCTCTGTAGTGTGTGGGGTTGTTGTTGTGCTCTCTGTAGTGTGTGGGGTTGTTGTTCTCTTCTCTGTAGTGTGTGGGGTTGTTGTTCTCTTCTCTGTAGTGTGTATGTGTTATGTTGTGCTCTCTGTAGTGTGTGGGGTTGTTGTTGTGCTCTCTGTAGTGTGTGGGGTTGTTGTTGTGCTCTCTGTAGTGTGTGGGGTTGTTGTTGTGCTCTTCTCTGTAGTGTGTGGGGTTGTTGTTGTGCTCTCTGTAGTGTGTGTTATGTTGTGCTCTCTGTAGTGTGTGGGGTTGTTGTTCTCTTCTCTGTAGTGTGTATGTGTTATGTTGTGCTCTCTGTAGTGTGTGGGGTTGTTGTTCTCTTCTCTGTAGTGTGTGGGGTTGTTGTTGTGCTCTCTGTAGTGTGTGGGGTTGTTGTTGTGCTCTCTGTAGTGTGTGGGGTTGTTGTTGTGCTCTCTGTAGTGTGTGGGGTTGTTGTTGTGCTCTCTGTAGTGTGTGGGGTTGTTGTTGTGCTCTCTGTAGTGTGTGGGGTTGTTGTTCTCTTCTCTGTAGTGTGTGGGGTTGTTGTTGTGCTCTCTGTAGTGTGTGTTATGTGTTATGTTGTGCTCTCTGTAGTGTTGTGTTACGTGTGTGAGGCTTCTCCACCTCATGTCCAGGGGCCGCTGTGTGAGTCCAGCATGGAGCGGGTCATGTGACTATGGTGCCAGTTCACACTGCTGCGGTATGCTGACGTTACAGTGTAGTGAATGGGATGGTAACAATCTGGTGTCAGGTCTGTCATGGCCGCGTGTGCTGCGTTCCCCCAGTGTCATGTGACCCTCCGAGGCTCTTCCAGTGACGTCACATGTTCCTCAGTTCTTCCAGTTGTCCTGTAGTCCTCTGATAAATTCTGGATCTTGGACACCCCCCCCCTTACACCTCCCAAGTGTTTTTAGTGGCTCTCCTAATATATTGTGGCACCTCCACCCCCTTTCTCGTGTCCGTACGGTCCTGGAGGATTACACGTCCATAGCATCCTTTACTAATACTTTGTTGTGCTGTTCCTCTGTTGTCCCTCTTGGAAATGTAATAATAGGCTGAGAACTCGGTGTTACTGTGTCACTTTCCAATAAGCGTGGCGTTGTCCAGTCAGGTGCCGTGAAAATGGCTGCGCCCGCCTGTCATCAATTCCCAGGAGGAATAATTGTAAGAAAACATGTCCGAATTATTCCTTCCTCGGGTCTGCTGGACGTCCTGCAGTCACCACCATTACACCACTATCTTCTACCTTGTGCTGCCCGCTGTACCCTCTGCTGTGCCCTCCCTGCTGCCTGCTGTGCTCTCCCTGCTGCCCGCTGTGCCCTCCCCGCTGTGCCCTCTCTGCTGTGCCTTCTCTGCTGTGCCCTCCCTGCTGCCCACTGTGCCCTCCCGGGCTGCCCTCTGTGCTGTGCCCTCCCTGCTGACCTCTGTGCTGTGCCCTCCCGGGCTGCTCGCTGTGCCCTCTCTGCTGCCTGCTGTGCCCTCCCTGCTGCCCTCTCTGCTGCCTGCTGTGCCCTCCCGGGCTGCCCGCTGTGCCCTCTGTGCTGTGCCCTTCCTGCTGCCCGCTGTGCCCTTCCTGCTGCCCGCTGTGCCCTTCCTGCTGCCCGCTGTGCCCTCCCTGCTGCCTGCTGTGCCCTTCCTGCTGCTCGCTGTGCCCTCCCTGCTGCCCGCTGTGCCCTCTGTGCTGTGCCCTTCCTGCTGCCCGCTGTGCCCTTCCTGCTGCCCGCTGTGCCCTTCCTGCTGCCCGCTGTGCCCTTCCTGCTGCTCGCTGTGCCCTCCCTGCTGCCTGCTGTGCCCTTCCTGCTGCTCGCTGTGCCCTCCCTGCTGCCCGCTGTGCCCTCCCTGCTGCCCACTGTGCCCTCTGTGCTGTGCCCTCTCTGCTGCCTGCTGTGCCCTCCCTGCTGCCTGCTGTGCCCTTCCTGCTGCTCGCTGTGCCCTCCCTGCTGCCTGCTGTGCCCTTCCTGCTGCTCGCTGTGCCCTCCCTGCTGCCCACTGTGCCCTCTGTGCTGTGCCCTCTCTGCTGCTCGCTGTGCCCTCCCTGCTGCCTGCTGTGCCCTTCCTGCTGCCCGCTGTGCCCTCTCTGCTGCCCGCTGTGCCCTCCCTGCTGCCCGCTGTGCCCTCTGCTGTGCCCTCCCTGCTGCCAGCTGTGCCCTTTCTTCCGGTGGATTCCGCGTCCACCTCGCGGCAGCCCCCTATGGACTGGGCCCATTCATTTGGGCCTACACCAGCCTGGAGTGCCGTGACTGTCAGAAGTCGCAGCAGGTGGATTTTGACCTTATTTTGCCGCGGCTTCCTGTGTCAAAATCAGGATCAAAATCCGCCATCCACGCCCCGTGTGAATGGGGCCTTACTGCGTCTGTCTGACCTCGGCTATCAGCCAGTTATGGAGGTGTCGGGGCTGGACTGTGGGGAAATAGGAGTCAGTGGTTTGACCTAACGACTCCACAGCCCTGGGGGGGGGGTCCTAACGCTACCCTGGCATCTGTCAGAGGACCCAATCCCATTAATCCCAATGGAAGTAGGCCAGGAGATGTCTGCCAGGATACAAACCTTCACATGGCTCCATCCTCAGCGGGGTCTACGGTATTGGGAGACAGCAGACATGTATGAGCTTTAGGGTATGGCCTATACTGACCATGGCTAGAGGCCGCACCAGCCCTACTCTATAAGGAGCCCCATACTTCTGATGGGTTCCCATCGTGCCCCGCTCGCTGACCTTTTATGCTCCTCCTGATAATTTGAGGAGTCTTATACTCTAGCTTGGCGCTCTGCCCAAATTCTGTTTGAGCTAATGTTATTGCCAAGGACTAGTGCAGGATTTTCGTTTGCTTTCCCTGCAGGTTGCCAGTCATTGTTCGCGGTTACTGATGTGGTTACCGGTATCCGGCACAGATTATTAAGCTGCAGAGCGTGGAGAGCTGGCACATGTCACGGGGCATGAACTTTTAGGAGTTTTTTTTTTTTTTGGAAGGGCCGTTCATAACATTGATAAAGTTTAAGGTGATTTTCCAGGATCTCTTATTTATAACTTTTGGCGCCTCCGCTGCCAGTGACTGGACGTCGTGATCACCCAGTGGACTCCACAAGAGGCAAATCCAAAGAGCCAGGATGGCTGCAGGGAAACGAGATTCCCATTGTTAATAATAATCACTGTAAAAGAAATATTTAATCAGGCCATAGGAGGAGGAACCCCCCCCCCCCCCAAACATCATAGTCGCCGGTCCCCAGTGCTCTGTGGCCTCTCGGCCCAATCCTGTAGCTCCGCTGTCCCTGCCGCATGTGTCTGCTGAGGTCTTGCTGTTCGGTTGCACTGACTGTAACCTCTGTCCTCTTGGATTCCTTCCTTAGCCACTGATTGGCCTCGGCCGTCATGTGACTATGGCATAAGGAAGGGACCCGGGATGTCACAGCGAGACATCCGAGCAGCAGGACCGGACCGAGCTGGGAAGACTCCGGGGTCTTTGGTTTCTTGTCACCTCCAATGGCCTAATTAAAGAAATGATATTTTAGAAATTTTGTGTCCAACACCTACTGATGATTTATTGATTACAATAAGACTTGTTACATATCGGTAATAATATTTCTATACAATAACTTAGATAGTAATTAAAGAGACCTCCACCACAAGGCAGATTCACATGTGCTCACTAGAGCCGGGCGCCTGAGCCCCTTATTACCTCTCACCAATTGTTCCCATTGAAAGGACGTGCACCTTGTTGCCCCATTCAGTGTCTATTGGGCTGACTGAGCCTTGTACTGGTCTGTGTCGGTCAGTCCTGTAGTCAGTGACTAGTGAGGAGGAACATGTGACTTACGGCGGCCATCTGATCAGCGGCAATTCCATTTATCACTTATTTTGTGACAAACCCTTTAAGCTTTACATAAAAGTGGAACCTTAATTTCCGGGTCTTGGCGCTGTATACAGTTGGTGGTCACTGATAATTTGCTACCTAACAAGATGCTGACCCCTGTGACCTCCACCAACCATGCGCTCGTGGGCTATTCCCATCGTAGACATTGATGGCACATCCATAGGACAGTGCGGCCTTTCTGCCTCTTCCATAGACATGAAGCTTTGCACATGTGCAGCCACTCTCTTACTGGTTGTAGCTGCCTCACCACTGGGGATGGGGGGGGGGGGGGAATCCCCAAACTGAATTTTCATAACATGAGCTATCAGCAGGATAGGTGATCAGTAGGTGACGCGTCAGGACATCTGGACTTCTAGCATCCTCTGAGTGTTGGTGGCCGGGCAGCGTATGCAGAACCACTACACAAGTTATAGGAGCTGTGCAGCAGCCCTGTCCACTATATAGCAGTAGTTAGCGGATCGGCAGCACCTCTTCTATTACCTGAACATGGCGTACGTCCACTTGTAGCTTCCAGCACCTGGAGGCTGCTAAAACAGGTGATCTATAGGGCCCGACAACCAGACCCTGCTGAGGATAGCACAGCAGTGTCCAAAATCAGTTTGGGGCTGGGAAACCCCATTAATCTTGTCTCTGCCATGATAAGTGGGCTAGTACAGGGGTCCCCAACTTTTTTTGCACCAGGGACTGGCTTCAAGCAAGATGATTTTTCCATGGCCGGGCTTTGGTCATATGGGGATGGGGTTATAGGCGGGCTCCATTGTGTGGACAGGAAGGCCTAATGTACCTGCAATCACCTAATATACCTGCAATCGCCTAACGTGCCTGCAATCGCCTAACGTGCCTGCAATCGCCTAACATGCCTGCAATCACCTAATATACCTGCAATCACCTAATATACCTGCAATCGCCTAATGTACCTGCAATCGCCTAATATACCTGCAATCACCTAACCATGGCCTAATATACCTGCAATCGCCTAACGTGCCTGCAATCACCTAATATACCTGCAATCGCCTAATATACCTGCAATCGCCTAACATGCCTGCAATCGCCTAACATGCCTGCAATCACCTAATATACCTGCAATCACCTAATATACCTGCAATCGCCTAATGTACCTGCAATCACCTAACCATGGCCTAATATACCTGCAATCGCCTAACGTGCCTGCAATCGCCTAATATACCTGCCATCGCCTAACATGCCTGCAATCACCTAATATACCTGCAATCGCCTAATGTACCTGCAATCGCCTAATGTACCTGCAATCGCCTAACCATGGCCTAATATACCTGCACTCGCCTAACGTGCCTGCACTCGCCTAACGTGCCTGCCAACACCACCACCGTTTCCCGGGTCCCATTCCCCTACAGATATCTAATATCTTATCTAATTTTGCCTATATGGCTTGTGGTATGGAAACATTACTGAGAATCGCACTGTCTCTGTACAGGTGATCTGCGGGGGTGTGGGAAATCCCCAAATCTAGTATTGATTAATCTTAGAAACCAGACAACCCCTCTAACAAGTAACCTGCCTGATTGGGGAGAAGTTCAGTTGTGAGTTTGCACCCGTTGGTTGCTGATCCCCCACATGATGCCAAACTCTGTTATATTGGGCTTACAGAAGACCATCGGCCCTCTGCAAACGCTTCTTCAGCCCTCTGCAAACGCCTCTTCAGCCCTGCGTTAGCCGACATTTGTATGACTGAGATTCAACCAATGTCCAGGTCAGGAAATCCGGCTCGTACATGGACTCCAGTTCACAGATGAATCTCTTGTATGAATGTAGGCTTACCCAAGGTAAGGAAAGCAGAGGTAGAAATGGGCTGATCAGCAGCGGTCTTGTGCTGTGGGTTTGGTGGCTGAATCATCTGCAGAATCTATGTGAAGATCGTCCTGAAAAGAAGTGTCCACCGTGACCTCCCATTGACATTAATAGGAGGCAGGTTCTGGATGACATTTGGATCTTAATTCCCCTCAATCATCCCCCTAATTCCTCCTTGAAGAACTTTAACACGTTGTAATTGGGCTGTGCTTATTGTCACATTTGCTTAAGCCAAGTGTCTGACACCCCACTTGATTTTGCAGCAAGGAGCGCCTAATATCATGTCAGGCCATAGCGCACCCGGTGCCAGCGGCGGTACTCTCGCCTCGTGTTACCGGCCACTACAGATTCTACAGCTGCAGTTCTCCTGTGGGCCACTAGTTGGAGCCCGGGGCCTTTTAGAATTTGGGAAATGTCAGCCCTCTTGTTCAAGACATTGATTTGTCCTTCGTACGTCAGTGGATCAGCGCTAATGACACTTGTGTATCTCACGTTATTTTATAAGCCATGTAACTAATGCCCTGGCACCGACACCCGGCACAATAGACGCTTTTTTCCTTTTGAGTCTGCCAAGTGGATTTGTGCCACTCACTTGCGTTGTTATTCCAGCACTTCCTAGTTGTGTACGTGATGGGGATTTCTCAATCCGTTCCAGTCTCATCCTGTTATAGTATCTCAACAGTATTTCTTAGCAGCCACTCCCTTACCCAACAATCATTGTAGAGGATTTAGAACAGGATTACCCTGTGGGCATTGGGGATGTGTGTGAGGTCTGTCGGTGTGAACGTGCTGTGACGTTGTTGATTTTGGCATTGGCCGCCCCACTTTGCAGCAGATTTTCCTTGGTTTGTTAATGTTTGTTTAGCGTAGCCGGGTAAATGTATATTCTCCATAACATTCGTAGTGAACCGCTAGCACGTACGGCTGTAACGCTTCAGGTGCTCGCAGCGGGTGAGGAGCGCCCAAACCAGGTCCATTAGTGTACAATGTGATGGAGAGTATACAGCAATGTATATCCATGTGCAGAGTGTTACACTAATATGGCTGATACGTGGCCTTACTGATAACCTATCATTTCTCCAGATATTTCCCACAATCCTCCAGCGCAGTATCTTTCACTAGCGGTGCGCTCACCAGCATAAATACCGCATTTTTCGGACTATAAGACGCACCTAGGTTTTAGAGGAGGAAAATAGGGAAAAAGATTTTGAAGCAAAAAATGGTAAAATATTTAATATATGGGAGTTGTTGTTTTGCACATTGACAGGTGACCCTGCAGCTGTACGGGGACGCATAGAGTGTTTTTTTTTTTGCGGGGCCAGATGTACTTTTTATTATACCATTTTGGGGAATGTCTATTGCTTACATCACCTTTTATTGAGAAAAAAACCCGGTGGTTTGACACTTTTGATTTTGACGTTCACTGTACAGGAAAACTATTAGTAGACCGGGCATTTTCGGACACAGGGACACCTAATGTGTATGTGTTTGACATATGATTTTCTACACTCTGGGGGAAAAGGGCCGCCAATACAGACCCAGCATCCACTGTAATAGAAAGGCGGATGCCGGGGAGGGTTAGACGCCGACACAGGTGCTGGGGCCTGAGACATTGCTACGCTCCTGCCCTGCAGAAAGCCAGCTGCGGCAGGAGTGATGCTGCTATTCCGCTCCTCCGTCGTCCCCCCCCCCCCCGGTATAGCAGCATCGCTCCTGCCGCTGCTGGCTTCCTGCAGGGCAGGAGTGTAGCGATCTCTCAGGCCCCGGCGGCTAACCCTCCCCGGAATCTGCCTTTCTATTACAGCGGATGCCAGGCGGCCACATTCGGACTATAAGACGCACCCTTCTTTTCCCCCTAAATTTTTTGGGAAAAAACGGCGTCTTACGCTAGGTTCACATTAGCGTTCGGGTCTCCGTTCTCAGCTTTCAGAGCTGGTGCGGCGGTGAGCGTTTTGTGCTCTCCGTCGCGAAACCGGTTTTTTAAAACCAGACCCAGAGTACTGCATGTCCGACTCTGTGTCCGATTATAAAAAAAAAAACGGTTTCGCAGTGGAGAACATAAAACGCTCACCGGCGCTCACAGCCGGACATCTTTCAAACCCATTCAAATGAAAGAGTCCTGCAGGTTTCCGTCTCCTGCCTCTGTTTTGTGCAAGAAACAGAAACCTGCAGAACGTAGACCGGGCGCAGATGTGAATGAGCCCTTATAGTCCGAAAAATAGCTTGAGGGAATTGAGTCGATTTCCGTTTTTCTTCTCAATTTCTGCACGTTTTGCGGCTACCTATTAAGGGAACATTCACACTACACCCGTTACATTGTTGCTTATGTGAAAACCTCTAGTATAAAACTAACACGTTGCTCACACAGTAAGCCGCAGAAATACAATTGCTGAAGTGCTGTTTTTTGTTTTTTTGTTTTTTTACAACGTTGCCTCCAAAAATTGTAATAGAACTGATCAAAAATTCTTATGTACCCAAGGCTGATTAAAAAGTATAGCTTGTCCCACAAAAAAACCCAGCTACCCCTCCCTGTTAGCAGTGCAGCCAGCAAAGGAAACGTGACCGCAGCACGTGACTTTCTTTCCCCTTGAAGCCACTCATTATTGCCTGCTCAGGTATTCAGAGGTCGGCGATGCTGCACCCACTGAAGAAGGAAGACACAAAACAGACCCTGAAGCCGGGAGGATAAAGGGAATCCTGGGAAATGTAGTCTGTGCACAGAACAAGACTGATACAAGGAGCAGCAAGTAAAATAAAGCCAAGCAAAGGCTGCACAAGGGAGCGGGAGGATATGGAGGGATTGCAGAGGTCTGGGGAGATTCCTAGAGAAAAAAATATCTGCATATTAAGTGTCCTAATTATGGTCTGCTTGTTTTAAAGAAGTGTAAGTGTGTGTGTATATATATATATTGTGTACTTGTGTGTGTATATATAATATATATGTGTGTATATAGTATGTGTGTGTATATATAATATATGTGTGTATATAGTATGTGTGTGTATATATATAGTATGCATGTATGTATATGTAATATGTGTATGTGTGTATATAGTGTACTTGTGTGTGTATATATATAATATATATGTGTGTATATATAGTATGCATGTATGTATATATAATATGTGTGTGTATATATATATATATATTGTGTACTTGTGTGTGTGTGTGTGTATATATATAATATATATGTGTGTGTATATATAGTATGCATGTATGTATATGTAATGTGTGTGTATATATATATTGTGTACTTGTGTGTGTATATATATATAATATATGTGTGTGTGTATATATAGTGTGTGTATATATAGTATGCATGTATGTATATGTAATATGTGTATGTGTGTATATAGTGTACTTGTGTGTGTGTGTGTGTGTGTGTATATATATAATATATATGTGTGTATATAGTATGTGTGTGTATATATAGTATGCATGTATGTATATATAATGTGTGTGTGTATATATATTGTGTACTTGTGTGTGTATATATATAATATATATGTGTGTGTATATATAGTGTGTGTATATATAGTATGCATGTATGTATATGTAATATGTGTATGTGTGTATATATATTGTGTACTTGTGTGTGTATAATGTGTCTGTGTATATACAGTATATAGTGTACTTGTGTGTGTGTGTGTGTATATAATATGTGTCTGTGTATATATATATTGTGTACTTGTGTGTATGTATAATATGTATACAGTATATAGTGTACTTGTGTGTGTGTGTATATATATATGTGTCTGTATATATATTGTGTACTTGTGTGTATGTATAATATGTGTCTGTGTATATACAGTATATAGTGTGTGTGTGTGTGTATATAATGTGTCTGTGTGTATATATATATTGTGTACTTGTGTGTATGTATAATATGTATACAGTATATAGTGTACTTGTGTGTGTGTGTGTATATATATATGTGTCTGTATATATATTGTGTACTTGTGTGTATGTATAATATGTGTCTGTGTATATACAGTATATAGTGTACTTGTGTGTGTATATAATATATGTGTGTCTGTGTATATATAATGTGTATATAGTAGCTTTTAACCTTCTTAATGTGCTTTTCTCATACAAAGTGCTCTTCTTTCTTCTCCCTCCAGGGGGCATCACAGAGGCAGCCATGACTACAGAGGACTACCCCACAGAGATCCACGAGTACCTGGTGGCCTTTAATGACTCGGTGGGCAGCGTTGATGAAATGTTGCAGCAGATGATGTCGGTGTCGCGGTCTGAGCTTCTCCAGAAGGTGAGCCCTAATCCTTACAAGCACATGGACACATTAACCCCTTCTGTTCTGGGCCACTTGCCTCGGGTCAGGGCCGGACACATTTTCGGGTTTCTTCCTACATGTGGTTCCTATATACAGGAAAATGTAAACCAAAAATGAGGGGAAGCCTCTTCATATTTTTCAAGTTTATTTTTTTTTCTTTAATAGCACAAAGTGCTGCTAAAAAAACTTATTAAAATAGTTTCCCCGTCCGTTACAGTAACTTTTATGTAGTGTAGTGTCTCCAGGGGAAGGACGAGAACCTGTGACGGGGGGGGTGGTTACCCCCTTTTTTAAAAAAAAATTTACGTTGTGCCCCTATTAAGTCATCATAGACCGTGTGTTTTTTTTTTTTTGTTAAATCAGATTTTTCCATCATTTGGGACTGATCTATTTATCACCATTTACAGGAGGATTGTGGCCTTCTGACCTGACCCGATCTGGATCCTCTAGGACCCAGCAGTTGCTGCCCCCTAGTGGTCATGTGGCCGAGGGTCAGAAGGAGGCTGCACAATGGAGGCTCCCATGGCTATGTACACAACATTCATTGAGCGCAATAAACCGTCCCGCTCTTCTCTATCGGGGATCTGACTCTGGTTACAGCGGCTCCCCAGTTCTGCAGCTACAAGGGTCTATGGGGACGTCATTGCAGAGTTGAGTGGAATTGCTAAAAACGTCTATGGGCGATCCAGAACAGGTTAAAGTGATATTTCTGTCACAAGTTGCTCCGTATATTCACATGATGGGTGGGGGGTCCAACCATTGGGAATCATAGTGATCCCAAGAACTTAGGATGTTGCACCCCAGTCTGAATGGACCATCAGCTTGGTATTCAATTCATTGGACCTGATAGCCACAGCCTGTACTAGAGCGGTCCGACCACTTGTGACTGGCGGGTGTGCGGCCCTCTAGTGTCCGGCGGGTGTGCGGCCCTCTAGTGTCCGGCGGGTGTGCGGCCCTCTAGTGTCCGGCGGGTGTGCGGCCCTCTAGTGTCCGGCGGGTGTGCGGCCCTCTAGTGTCCGGCGGGTGTGCGGCCCTCTAGTGTCCGGCGGGTGTGCGGCCCTCTAGTGTCCGGCGGGTGTGCGGCCCTCTAGTGTCCGGCGGGTGTGCGGCCCTCTAGTGTCCGGCGGGTGTGCGGCCCTCTAGTGTCCGGCGGGTGTGCGGCCCTCTAGTGTCCGGCGGGAGTGCGGCCCTCTAGTGTGCGGCCCTCTAGTGTGCGGCCCTCTAGTGTGCGGCCCTCTAGTGTGCGGCCCTCTAGTGTGCGGCCCTCTAGTGTGCGGCCCTCTAGTGTGCGGCCCTCTAGTGTGCGGCCCTCTAGTGTGCGGCCCTCTAGTGTGCGGCCCTCTAGTGTGCGGCCCTCTAGTGTCCGGCGGGTGTGCGGCCCTCTAGTGTCCGGCGGGTGTGCGGCCCTCTAGTGTCCGGCGGGTGTGCGGCCCTCTAGTGTCCGGCGGGTGTGCGGCCCTCTAGTGTCCGGCGGGTGTGCGGCCCTCTAGTGTCCGGCGGGTGTGCGGCCCTCTAGTGTCCGGCGGGTGTGCGGCCCTCTAGTGTCCGGCGGGTGTGCGGCCCTCTAGTGTCCGGCGGGTGTGCGGCCCTCTAGTGTCCGGCGGGTGTGCGGCCCTCTAGTGTCCGGCGGGTGTGCGGCCCTCTAGTGTCCGGCGGGTGTGCGGCCCTCTAGTGTCCGGCGGGTGTGCGGCCCTCTAGTGTCCGGCGGGTGTGCGGCCCTCTAGTGTCCGGCGGGTGTGCGGCCCTCTAGTGTCCGGCGGGTGTGCGGCCCTCTAGTGTCCGGCGGGTGTGCGGCCCTCTAGTGTCCGGCGGGTGTGCGGCCCTCTAGTGTCCGGCGGGTGTGCGGCCCTCTAGTGTCCGGCGGGTGTGCGGCCCTCTAGTGTCCGGCGGGAGTGCGGCCCTCTAGTGTCCGGCCGGTGTGCGGCCCTCTAGTGTCCGGCCGGTGTGCGGCCCTCTAGTGTCCGGCGGGTGTGCGGCCCTCTAGTGTCCGGCGGGTGTGCGGCCCTCTAGTGTCCGGCCGGTGTGCGGCCCTCTAGTGTCCGGCGGGAGTGCGGCCCTCTAGTGTCCGGCCGGTGTGCGGCCCTCTAGTGTCCGGCCGGTGTGCGGCCCTCTAGTGTCCGGCCGGTGTGCGGCCCTCTAGTGTCCGGCCGGTGTGCGGCCCTCTAGTGTCCGGCCGGTGTGCGGCCCTCTAGTGTCCGGCCGGTGTGCGGCCCTCTAGTGTCCGGCCGGTGTGCGGCCCTCTAGTGTCCGGCCGGTGTGCGGCCCTCTAGTGTCCGGCCGGTGTGCGGCCCTCTAGTGTCCGGCCGGTGTGCGGCCCTCTAGTGACTGCAGTAACATATAGAGTTCAAGCTGTACTTGGGGGTTTTCATGCATCAGGGGCAGTCCTCCATTCAGCCTACATTCCCAATGAGGTCAGACACCCCCTTTCTCAGGATAGATGGGGGTCTTGGCGGAGAAACTCCCACCGATCATCTATTTATCCTCTATCTTATGGTTAAAGGATAAAGATGCTTTGTGGCATAAATCCAAATAACTTATCTGGTAAAATATTTGCAAGTTACCTTTGTCCTCTGCTCCCTCCTCGTGTCTCCAGCAGGAGCTGATGGTAGGTGACCGTAGTCTATGTCCCCCCTATAATCGCCTGTGCCAGGAGGTTCATCAGACAAGATCTGAGCTGTGTATCGCTTTCTGGCTTCTATGGATCAGACATTGTACATTTCTTGCCCTCCAGCAGGCGCTATTAAAGGCACAGCTTCTGCTAATCTGCATAGATGCCTTTACCTTTCCATTCCTACATAGACTATTGGTTTATGACCGCTCTGTAACTTTACACATCCCTTTCTTCTTCTCTTCATCTGCTTCTGTTTTCTCTTCTATTACACTTATGGTTTAGAATATAAAGAAATCTTCTGTATGTACCCCAGGAGATCAGCCATGTCCCCTCCTGACTAGTCTGTAAGATGACTGGCTGCAGCAGGAGCCTCCCCCCATTGGACCTTTCTGCAGTAGGTTAAGAAAAAGGGGTTGGTAAGACCCAAGTAAAATGGATACTGATGACCCATCCATGGGCTAGTGGTCTGACACCTGGACCACCTACTGATCAGCTGTTTTAATAGCTCTGCTTCTATTCAAGTGACTGTGAGCAGACCTACAGTTTCCCGCTGTGACCATTACTGTGCAGAGCTGGAAGCTGTATACAGTATATGGAGCCGTATACCGTAGTGGTGGAGCCGCTCTGCTGCCATTCACTTAGATACTCTATATTATATACAATCTACGGTTCTACGGTCATCCGGATCCTTTTCATCTGGGTCTCAGACAACCCCTTTAAACTTCATCCTTCCCAGTTATAGTTGTGACTACTCTGAAATCTCTGACTGGCTCACTGCTATGATTGATCCTTATACTGTGACTTCTGGCTATTTGGTAAGTATTCGGTATATACTCGAGTATATACGGTAGGTACCCTGAGAGGGTTCACCATACGTATTCATAGGCTTGGAAGCGTTTGCTTTGCTGAAGCTTTTCTTGGTTGCGTGTGCCTGATGGTGTCAGTAATGCTCTTCGGTAAATATACAGCATGGCCTTCTGCCAAATATCTGTATCTTCAATGGAATTTTCTATTTGGAATATTAATTCGGACTAATTCCGTTTTTAAAGGAGACCTACAATAAAATGCATAGACTTCTACTAGATATACTGTCTCCCATATCTCAGGCAGCAGTAAAGTTTGTGAGTCCGTACAGTGATTACCTGCAGAGTTATAAAACACTCCTGGATCACATTGCCTATCCCTGCTATCTGTGTATACTGTGTGCAGAATCTCCAGTGTATTCCTGAGATGGTGTGACACTCTCTACCCTGCCTACTGCTCTCAGAGCTGAAAGGGGGAAATCTATCACATGTCAGAAGAAGGGGCTACAGACTGAAGCTGTAACACATGGTCATACCCTGAGGCTCTGCAGTGTCGCTGATCTATTAGTAGCTGCTCCTAGAGAAAGTGTAGTGCGGGGAGACTGAGACTGCGCAGTGCGGGGAGACTGTGCAATGTGGGGAGACTGAGACTGCGCAGTGCGGGGAAACTGAGGCTCTGCAGTGTCGCTGATCTATTAGTAGCTGCTCCTAGAGAAAGTGCAGTGCGGGGAGACTGAGACTGCGCAGTGCGGGGAGACTGTGCAATGTGGGGAGACTGAGACTGTGCAATGTGGGGAGACTGAGACTGCGCAATGCGGGGAGACTGAGACTGCGCAGTGCGTGGAGACTGAGACTGCGCAGTGCGTGGAGACTGAGACTGCGCAGTGCGGGGAGACTGAGACTGCGCAGTGCGGGGAGACTGAGACTGCGCAGTGCGGGGAGACTGAGACTGCGCAGTGCGTGGAGACTGAGACTGCGCAGTGCGGGGAGACTGAGACTGCGCAGTGCGGGGAGACTGAGACTGCGCAGTGCGTGGAGACTGAGACTGCGCAGTGCGGGGAGACTGAGACTGCGCAGTGCGGGGAGACTGAGACTGCGCAGTGCGGGGAGACTGAGACTGCGCAGTGCGGGGAGACTGAGACTGCGCAGTGCGGGGAGACTGAGACTGCGCAGTGCGGGGAGACTGAGACTGCGCAGTGCGGGGAGACTGAGACTGCGCAGTGCGGGGAGACTGAGACTGCGCAGTGCGGGGAGACTGTTCTCAGTAAATTCAGAGGCGCGATGGCAATTGTAGACCAAATTAGGCATATCAGTGGGACAGAAACCAAGGTGGTAGATATCCCATTAAAGAGTTTGTCTCAAGTTTTAATGTTATCCCTTATCCATAGATGAAAGGGGTTGTCCCCTCCCCCCCCCCCACCCGCCTAACTGCTAATTTACTTTAATTAAAAAAACAAAACAAACTATTATCCATATCCCTGGAATGATCATGTGACCACCCCAGGGACACACTCTGATAATCCGGTGATGTTCTGTTTCACCGCTTCCGAAACAGAACGTCTCCATTACGTTTCCCCCTCCCCTATCCCCATCAATACTTACCAAGACTCCCTGTGTCCGGGGAATGGCTCCTCCCCTCTTCTGGTCTTCTAGCAGTGGGCGGAATAGGTTAGCTAGGGAGACGGGAGTGGGTGGGAGGGGCTAGTAATGAGCCGGATCGCTTAGCATTATGAGACATGGACGGTGGGAGGGGCTATTAATGGAGGGATCTATAGGCATGGATGGTTTTGTAACGGAACGAGAGAGGAGGGGGGCTATTGTGTAGAAGCTGCACAGCAGGAAGTTACACCATGTAAATCAAGGCAGACGATGCAGCAGCAACCAGAGACCCCCAGAAATCACTCCAAACTCCGCTACAGGTATATGGGTGCACTTATTAACCAATTACTAGCACTAACAGACCTTTCTAAAAAAAAAAAAAAAAAATTCTGCACATGCTGATCAGTGGGGATCTGACCGACGGGACCTCCACTGATCATGAGAACAGAGTTCCCGTACATCTGTGCCAGTGGAGTGACAGCCGAGTACGCAGCCTCATTGACTTTCTTGGGAACCTATAGAGATTACTGACTGCCGTGCCGAGCACTTGCCTGGCCTGTCGCCCCATTCAGATGGCTGGAACACATCATTAGTGGTTGGACCCCCACTGATCAGCTTGTGGATGGGGGTAATATCAAAAGTTGGGCCAATCCCTTTAGCGAAAACAAATGTATACAAGAGCCTGAAGGTCATTGTAGAATTCTTCTGCCATGACAGGTCTCTTCTCCATCAGGTCATTGCAGAGGTCTCTGACTTTAGTAGGAGTGGCACCGCACATTTTGGTGTCCTCTGTTCCCTGGTGCCAGTCCTAATGAATCTGTCCTAATGTGTGCGCGGAATGTAGAGATCTATTCCCCGGTGACGTCACCACTTTCTGGTGAAGGGTTCAGCCCAGTGAATGACTGTGGTCTGGTTTTCGTCTATGACTGTGTCACTACCCCACGCATTTCCCCAGCATACTCTTCCCTGGACTCAGCCCCCTTGGGTCGCACAGGCGCTCTCGGCCCCCAGACTCTATTCACGCTGAGGGCCAATAAACCCCTTGGTCTCCCGCACGCTCTTCAGTGGACTATGCGTTCCGGCGTTTCTGGTCAATTCATTTCCTGTCTTTTCAGTGTTGACATTTGGTGCTCGACCACATCAGGCCTGTGGGATGTTATAGTAACAGTCTGGGGCTTAGGAAAGCGTCCAGGAGAGGTGCAGCCGCCCCAACATCCCTAAATAAATCCTTTGTGCTATTCTATAAGCCCCTAGAGAATAGCCCTTGTACTGGGGGATTTGGGGACACTTTACCGTTTTTCTGCGTTATGTAAATGTTTCTCTTTTGTTGCAGATAGATCCGCTGGAACAAGCAAAATTAGATTTGGTGTCTGCGTACGCCTTAAACTCTCTGTTCTGGGGTAAGTGTTAATGGTGCTGGAAATGGGGGGGGAAAGCCTGGATGGGAAAGGGGACTAATCTGATATTTCTGCTTAATTTAGTATATCTGACAACACAAGGGGTTAATCCTAAGGAGCACGCAGTGAAAGGAGAGCTGGTAAGAGAAGACATTTACTTTTACTAAATCTGCAGCCTATGTATATACTGTGAGAGCAGAGCGCACCCCTGCCCAAGACCGGAGTATATAGTGTGCTATAAGATAAGATAAGATAATCCTTTAATAGTCCCACATTGGGGAAATTTCAGCGTGTTACAGCAGCATAGTAATACAGATACAGGATAATACAGAGTAATATATTACAGACGTAGACACAGATAAGCTGAGAAGAGAAGATATACTAGGAGGCCATGGCAGCTAAGGAAAAACAGAAGAGAAAGAGGAAGACCTCATGGTCATCGTCATAATCATTAGTTCTCTGTGCGGAGTGATCTTCGTTTGGTCTATATAGAGTTATATGATAGAGGAGAGAAGCTGATCTGTGTGATATATAGGGGTATATGATAGAGGAGAGAAGCTGAGCTGTGTGATATATATAGGGGTATAGGAGAGAAGCTGAGCTGTGTGATATATAGGGGTATATGATAGAGGAGAGAAGCTGAGCTGTGTGATATATAGGGGTATAGGAGAGAAGCTGAGCTGTGTGATATATAGGGGTATATGATAGAGGAGAGAAGCTGAGCTGTGTGATATATAGGGGTATAGGATAGAGGAGAGAAGCTGAGCCGTGTGATATATAGGGGTATATGATAGAGAAGAGAAGCTGAGCTGTGTGATATATAGGGGTATATGATAGAGGAGAGAAGCTGAACTGTGTGATATATATAGGGGTATAGGAGAGAAGCTGAGCTGTGTAATATATAGGGGTATATGATAGAGGAGAGAAGCTGAGCTGTGTGATATATAGGGGTATATGATAGAGGAGAGAAGCTGAGCTGTGTGATTATATATAGGGGTATAGGAGAGAAGCTGAGCTGTGTGATATATAGGGGTGTATGATAGAGGAGAGAAGCTGAGCTGTGTGATATATATAGGGGTATAGGAGAGAAGCTGAGCTGTGTGATATATAGGGGTATATGATGGAGGAGAGAAGATGAGCTGTGTGATATATAGGGGTATATGATAGAGGAGAGAAGCTGAGCTGTGTGATATATAGGGGTATAGGATAGGATGGAGAGAAGCGGAGCTGTGTGATATATAGGGGTATAGGATAGAGGAGAGAAGCTGAGCTGTGAGATATATAGGGGTATAGGATAGGATGGAGAGAAGCGGAGCTGTGTGATATATAGGGGTATAGGATAGAGGAGAGAAGCTGAGCTGTGTGATATATAGGGGTATAGGATAGAGGAGAGAAGCTGAGCTGTGTGATATATAGGGGTATATGATAGAGGAGAGAAGCTGAGCTGTGTGATATATAGGGGTATAGGATAGAGGAGAGAAGCTGAGCTGTGTGATATATAGGGGTATAGGATAGAGGAGAGAAGCTGAGCTGTGTGATATATAGGGGTATATGATAGAGAAGAGAAGCTGAGCTGTGTGATATATAGGGGTATAGGATAGAGGAGAGAAGCTGAGCTGTGTGATATATAGGGGTATATGATAGAGGAGAGAAGCTCAGCTGTGTGATATATAGGGGTATAGGAGAGAAGCTGAGCTGTGTGATATATAGGGGTATATGATAGAGGAGAGAAGCTCAGCTGTGTGATATATAGGGGTATAGGAGAGAAGCTGAGCTGTGTGATATATAGGGGTATATGATAGAGGAGAGAAGCTGAGCTGTGTGATATATAGGGGTATATGATAGAGGAGAGAAGCTGAGCTGTGGGATATATATAGGGGTATATGATAGAGGAGAGAAGCTGAGCTGTGTGATTATATATAGGGGTATAGGAGAGAAGCTGAGCTGTGTGATATATAGGGGTATATGATAGAGGAGAGAAGCTGAGCTGTGTGATATATAGGGGTATATGATAGAGGAGAGAAGCTGAGCTGTGTGATATATATAGGGGTATAGGAGAGAAGCTGAGCTGTGTGATATATAGGGGTATAGGATAGAGGAGAGAAGCTGATCTGTGTGATATATAGGGGTATATGATAGAGGAGAGAAGCTGAGCTGTGTGATATATAGGGGTATATGATAGAGGAGAGAAGCTGAGCTGTGTGATGTATATAGGGGTATAGGAGAGAAGCTGAGCTGTGTGATATATAGGGGTATATGATAGAGGAGAGAAGCTGAGCTGTGTGATATATAGGGGTATATGATAGAGGAGAGAAGCTGAGCTGTGGGATATATATAGGGGTATATGATAGAGGAGAGAAGCTGAGCTGTGTGATTATATATAGGGGTATAGGAGAGAAGCTGAGCTGTGTGATATATAGGGGTATATGATAGAGGAGAGAAGCTGAGCTGTGTGATATATAGGGGTATATGATAGAGGAGAGAAGCTGAGCTGTGTGATATATAGGGGTATATGATGGAGGAGAGAAGATGAGCTGTGTGATATATAGGGGTATATGATAGAGGAGAGAAGCTGAGCTGTGTGATATATAAGGTTATAGGATAGAGGAGAGAAGCTGAGCTGTGAGATATATAGGGGTATATGATAGAGGAGAGAAGCTGAGCTGTGTGATATATAAGGTTATATGATAGAGGAGAGAAGCTCAGCTGTGTGATATATAGGGGTATAGGATAGGATGGAGAGAAGCGGAGCTGTGTGATATATATAGGGGTATAGGAGAGAAGCTGAGCTGTGTGATATATATAGGGGTATATGATAGAGGAGAGAAGCTGAGCTGTGTGATATATATAGGGGTATAGGAGAGAAGCTGAGCTGTGTGATATATAGGGGTATATGATGGAGGAGAGAAGATGAGCTGTGTGATATATAGGGGTATATGATAGAGGAGAGAAGCTGAGCTTTGCGATATATAGGGGTATATGATAGAGGAGAGAAGCTGAGCTTTGCGATATATAGGGGTATATGATAGAGGAGAGAAGCTCAGCTGTGTGATATATAGGGGTATAGGATAGGATGGAGAGAAGCGGAGCTGTGTGATATATAGGGGTATAGGATAGAGGAGAGAAGCGGAGCTGTGTGATATATAGGGGTATAGGATAGAGGAGAGAAGCTGAGCTGTGTGATATATAGGGGTATATGATAGAGGAGAGAAGCTGAGCTGTGTGATATATAGGGGTATATGATAGAGGAGAGAAGCTGAGCTGTGTGATATATAGGGGTATAGGATAGAGGAGAGAAGCTGAGCTGTGTGATATATAGGGGTATATGATAGAGAGAAGCTCAGCTGTGTGATACATAGGGGTATAGGATAGAGGAGAGAAGCAGAGCTGTGTGATATATAGGGGTATAGGATAGAGGAGAGAAGCTGAACTGTGTGATATATAGGGGTATATGATAGAGGAGAGAAGCTGAGCTGTGTGATATATATAGGGGTATAGGAGAGAAGCTGAGCTGTGTGATATATAGGGGTATATGATGGAGGAGAGAAGATGAGCTGTGTGATATATAGGGGTATAGGATAGAGGAGAGAAGCTGAGCTGTGTGATATATAGGGGTATATGATAGAGGAGAGAAGCTGAGCTGTGTGATATATAAGGTTATAGGATAGAGGAGAGAAGCTGAGCTGTGAGATATATAGGGGTATAGGATAGAGGAGAGAAGCTCAGCTGTGTGATATATAGGGGTATATGATAGAGGAGAGAAGCTGAGCTGTGTGATATATAGGGGTATAGGATAGAGGAGAGAAGCTCAGCTGTGTGATATATAGGGGTATATGATAGAGGAGAGAAGCTGAGCTGTGTGATATATAGGGGTATAGGATAGAGGAGAGAAGCTGAGCTGTGTGATATATAGGGGTATAGGATAGAGGAGAGAAGCTGAGCTGTGTGATATATAGGGGTATATGATAGAGAAGAGAAGCTGAGCTGTGTGATATATAGGGGTATATGATAGAGAAGAGAAGCTGAGCTGTGTGATATATAGGGGTATAGGATAGAGGAGAGAAGCTCAGCTGTGTGATATATAGGGGTATATGATAGAGGAGAGAAGCTCAGCTGTGTGATATATAGGGGTATAGGAGAGAAGCTGAGCTGTGTGATATATAGGGGTATATGATAGAGGAGAGAAGCTGAGCTGTGTGATATATAGGGGTATATGATAGAGGAGAGAAGCTGAGCTGTGTGATATATAGGGGTATAGGATAGAGGAGAGAAGCTGAGCTGTGTGATATATAGGGGTATAGGATAGAGGAGAGAAGCTGAGCTGTGTGATATATAGGGGTATAGGATAGAGGAGAGAAGCTGAGCCGTGTGATATATAGGGGTACAGGATAGAAGAGAGAAGCTGAGCTGTGTGATATATAGGGGGGATATAATTTGGAGCAAAAACATAAAAAGACAGGTTAACTGTGACCGTGTTCCTCGTCGGCTTCTTCTAGACGCCGGCTGCTTTCCCACCAATAAACAATGATTGACGTCTGGGTTAGTCGGACTCTCCTTCTCCCTGCTCGGAGTCCTGTCGGGAGTTGTCCTACTTCTTCAGGTTCACTGTAACTGAGTCTTGAGGTTCTCCGCAGACTACGTGACCCTGATGACCTGTTCGTTATTGCGGACGTTAGATACAGGCGCTATACACATTGGGGTGTCTTCCTCTTAAGCCTTGATGAATTGCTATAAACCTCTACTATGTGGATACGGCTGCGATGGGAACATGAGGTCATATTTAGTATCTGCTAATACAAAAAGGGGAGCAAATGATAGTGGAGATCTGTCTCATTGTGTGATATGGAAGAAGTGGCCAAAGATGGCCGTCACCCAGGTGAGTTGTGAGTGTCACAGCATTAAACAAACCGTGAGGGTGACGGCGAGGATGTCCAACGCCAATGAGACCACGACGATCACACGTGCAGAAGCCAGTGGGATGAATCCATGCACTTAGGGATAATGGATCCTCGGGTTACTTGTGTGATATTAAAGCCTCTTTATTGGTAAAATGGGAGCAGAACGCGAGGAGGGTCCGATCAGGATGGGGAGGGTCAGATTTAGGATAACGGCTTATGAGCAAAAGAGAAATTCACAAACCTCGGGTCAGTCGTGTGCTTATATTTTTATATATGTGCTATATATGATCACAAAGAACAAGCCGCAGCGACGGCTGCACCGCTCCAGTGATGTCTATGGGACAATGCTGCGGTATGTAAAGTCACCGCCACACACTGTACAGCGAGTATACCGCTCGGTACTGGTATGTAACATTATTGAGAGCTGCGCTGTCTAAGGAGATGATCTGCAGGGTCCTGGAGGTTGGACCTTCACAGATCTAATATGGATGGCCTATCCTAAGGATTCACCGGACACATTAGAAAAGAAAAATATACTTAGATGTTCCTATCCCCAAAAGATTGTGCCGTCCTATAGCAGGACTAAACCGCCTATAGATCCATTTCACACATATCTATACCTACAGGAGGCAGGCTATAGCTACAGGAGGCGGGCTATACCTACAGGAGGCGGGCTATACCTACAGGAGGCGGGCTATACCTACAGGAGGCGGGCTATACCTACAGGAGGCGGGCTATACCTACAGTAGGCCGGGTATACCTACAGTAGGCCGGGTATACCTACAGGAGGCCGGGTATACCTACAGTAGGCCGGGTATACCTACAGGAGGCGGGCTATACCTACAGTAGGCCGGGTATACCTACAGTAGGCCGGGTATACCTACAGGAGGCCGGGTATACCTACAGTAGGCCGGGTATACCTACAGGAGGCGGGGTATACCTACAGGAGGTATATAGAAAAAGCCATGTCCTGCAAGGAGAGATGATGGACTAGTCTGAGGCCGGAGACGTCGCTGGATTCATTTCTCCATCTCACAGCCTTCTTGGGTTTCACTTTTTTGTAGTGTGCAAGAAAAAAAAATCTATTGCTCTTAAGTTTTACTGCCTTAGTACCGAAACGACTGTAGAAGCCAAACTGCGATTCCTGTGCACTAGAGCTAAGGCCCCATGGAGCGATAAACCAGATGATTTTTGTGCAGCAGCGTTTCCAGTGGGGGGGAGGGGGTTATGATGTGCAGGTCTGTCTGTGATGTGACAGCTTTCTCTACTGCCAAAGGACAAGTCCCCTCACACTCTGATGAGATGGATGAGTCACTGCTAGGAGGAGGAGCAGGGGCGGCACAGGCGTCTGATAAGTGCAGGAAGCTTTTACAAGAAGCGATCTTCAGCCCCTGCAACTGCCAAAGATTTCTTTGCTGCCGGTGCTTAGTCCTAACAGCAGGTGAAGTATGGGGCCCCCTAAGGGGGTGGGGGCCCGGGTAATTGCCCAGTTTGCCCCCACTAACACAGTCCCTACTTAACAGGACCCTACATGCTTGCAGCCAGTCAGCAGGCACCTTCCAGCTCTTCCTTCCAGGCCAGTCATGGCGGTATTGGATTAGACAAGCTATGCCCGAAGGATTAAATATATGTGATGAGCCGAGACACCGCTGGGAATCTGGTACTATCGCAATGAGACCAGGACACTTTTCTGGCGTTCACTTTGTAGTCAGAAGGTCACGAGCCACGTGGAGGCCGCCCTGTCTATAAACTTACACATTACATACAGAGCGGGTATACACTCTGATCACTTACCACTTTATATCACACCTACAAGCTATTCGCTAAGCTCTGACTCCTCCCCAGACTCCAGCGTGACTTGTAGGTTTTCTGCCATGTCTTCCCGGGTTCTTTCACTATATATCTATATATACATATTTCCTCCATGTTTTTTCCCCCCCAAGAGATATTAATGCAGAGATGTTTCATTAAGATGATCTTTGTGTAAAAGCTTAAATGGTATCTGGGCTTTCTACATTCCTGTGTAAGTCCATAAATATTGCAGGCGGTGATTTACGAGCGCGCGGCCCCCGATAGACGGAGGCTTTTACACACTCCCATCCATTCACGCTCCTCGCAGACCTTGTCCTATTCCCTCATTAATTCATTTTCTCAACAGTTAAGAATTTGGTTCTACAACAAAGCTAAAAGCTTTTTTGGCAGGGGCGGGCTGTGTACTGTCCAGTAATCATGGAGAAGTGACAGATTTACAACCTCCAATAAATCTCTTCAGTTTGTCTTTTTTTGTTCCATTAAGTTGAATGAACAGATTGAATCGAGACGCTCGGGATCTCAAGGTTTCTTGCCAGCCGGGAACATCAAAGCCCATCACTTATTTTGAGTAAGAAATATTACAAATGGGAATGAACCGCTTCCATTGTGACTCGTCACCGAGGAATAATAATGGATCTCAATATACATTTATAATCCAAAAACTCTGAGCCAAGCAAAATACGAATTTGGTGCATTGTATGGGGCCGCGTCACTCGCCTCGCCGCTTTATTTGCCTGGGCTGTGTCTCCAGATTATATTCTTCACACTGGGATTAACGGGACATAAATACAAAGTATAGAAACTTAGATAATGAATTCTGACTCCTAATGTTAAAACTATACAATATGTTCATGTTAAAAACCTACAAAGAACCTACAGTGATTTTTTTTTGTTTGTCCCACTAATTTTGTCATTAAAGGGATCCTATCATTCAAACACATTTTTTTTTCTAATTAACATGTCGGAATAGCCTTAAGAAACGCTCTTCTTCTCCTACCGTTCGTTGTCTTCTTTGTGCCGCGTTTGCTTGAAATCCCGGTTTTTGTTGGTATGCAAATTAGTTCTCTCGCAGCACTGGGGGCGGTCCCCAGCACTCAAACAGCACTGGGGCGTCCCCAATGCTTTGAGAGAACTCTTCAGCGCCGTCTCCATCTTCTTCAGCAACATCCTCTTCTCGTGGCCGGCGGGCATGCGCAGTTGGCTTTGGCCTGAGGCCTAGAAGTCTGAAGCCTGTGCCGGAAGAAGCCACGTGAAGAGGACGTGGCTGAAGAAGATGGAGGCGGCGCTGGAGAGTTCTCTGGCTATATTGGGGACGCCTCCAGTGCTGCAAGAGAACTCTTTTGTATACTGACAAAAACCGGGATTTCAAGCAAACGTCGGCTAACACTATGTGAGTTAGAGGACCCTAACCTATCTATATGCCGAGCTGGATTCTGCTGGCGGGCTACCTTTAACATGCCTGAACCTATGACTATTTGGTATTGTTGGATTCATCGTCATGCCTTCGTCTTCCTAAAATCTGTATATTTCAGATGCGTCCCACCACTAAAGATGAGAACAAAGTCAAGGTATAACGATACACTTTTATATTCATAGACTTTTATACCAATACTTGGTAAACTGCAGCGCATTTCATGAAATCTGGCCAGTCTACAATCTAGTACATCCGTCTAGCGGACCTCATTGATTATATTGGGGCCGGTTGGGTGGCCGTCATTCTAAAACTGAAACCAGTGGAAGAAAAGAAATCCTCTGTGCAGGACTTTTCTCTGCCAAATTTCAGGTGGACAATACGATGGAGTCTCCAACAGAGACCCAGGCGCAAATGTGAACTTACCCTTCGCCTGTATTGGTCGGTGGATGTGGTGTTGCTGTGTCAGCGCTCATTAAGGATTTCCGGATACTTGGCGATGGTGGCTGACTTATCAAGACCATTGTTCTCCATGCTGACTTTAACAATCCATTCCCATTGAAGTTTGCATCTAATTTATGGCAAGTCTCAATTTTTGTGCAAAAATTCTAATGTGCAAATTTTTTCATGGCTTGTACATCGGATTTCTGGCGCCCAACCCTGATAAACTTCCCCTATGATGTGCACTTGAAATGTGTTTCCATTCTTTTAGCAGATGTGAATAGCAAGTTCTAGTTCGGAAACTGCCAACAGGTTGTGGTAAATACTCTGCAGTAATGCACAATGTGAACAAACAATAGAAACTGCCAGTATTCACTATATGACAAGCCGCCAGAACCAGCAGCTCATCTACAACAGGCTTGGCTGCAATTCAGATACATCATTTGTTTCATTAGCTGAAAATACCTGAGTCCTGGAGGGGGGGGGGGCTCCGTCAGTCTCTAAGTCAATATAATTTTGTTTTGTAGGAAAGAATACGAAGTTATATGAACAGAGTCAAAGAAATATCAGATCGTAAGAAAGCAGCCAGACTGGACAAGGGAGCGGCGAAGAGGTTTATAAAGCATGCCCTGTGTGATCCCGCCCCCGAGGAAGCCACCCCATCCAAAAAGAAGGCCAAGCAGAAATAGGGATTTGTTTTCTGGTGTTGGTTTTGATATTTGTTTTCATTTCTGTTTTTTATTAGTTCATTGTCCAGAATGTGTCATCTTAGGGAGCGTTCACACTACCATCGGTGTCCGACAGCTAGTGTCCGCTGCTAATGTCCATCCAAAATCTTGTGCAGCATTAGCATCAGACACTCGCTGTGTCCGTGACATTTTGCATTGATTTAAATGGACATCGGGTGCATCTTTTACGGTCCGTTCCCAAAGATGTCAGACTTTTCAAGCGGACAGCTAAACCCGACATGTAGGTTTTTTCTGTCCACTTGATAAGTTGGACAACTTTGGGAACGGACAGTTAAGGACAGACACGGACTGTAAAAGACGCACCCGATCTCCTTTTAAATCAATACAAAATGTCATGGACACAGCGAGTGTCTGATGCTAATGCTGCACAAGATTTTGAACGGACTTTAGCAGCCGCCACAGACAGTAGTGTGAACGCCCTCTTATTGATTTATTAAACTTGTAAAAACATTTTTTTTTCAACTGAATTGTTTTTAGAATTTTATTTCTTTTTGCAAATCTAGTGCCATCACTTTCTGCAGAGCGTGTCATTCCTATGCGTCCTTAAATTGACTTTCTATCTTTTTCATACAAAGTCAATTTAAAGAGGACCTTTTATGGTCCGGGGCACAGGCAGTTCTATATACGGCTGAATTCAGCGCACTGCCGGCTTTCACAATCTGTGCCCGGGTGAAGAGCTATCTGTCCTGGTACCGTAGCGCTTCACAGTCAGTCAGAGACATCCTTCTTCCCAGCAGTGCCTATAGCGCTGTACAGTGTGAGCGGGGAGGAACGTCCTTCTTCCCAGCAGTGCCTATAGCGCTGTACAGTGTGAGCGGGGAGGAACGTCCTTCTTCCCAGCAGTGCCTATAGCGCTGTACAGTGTGAGCGGGGAGGAACGGTTATGGTCCGGGGCACAGGCAGTTCTATATACGGCTGAATTCAGCGCACTGCCGGCTTTCACAATCTGTGCCCGGGTGAAGAGCTATCTGTCCTGGTAGCGTAGCGCTTCACAGTCAGTCAGGAACGTCCTTCTTCCCAGCAGTGCCTATAGCGCTGTACAGTGTGAGCGGGGAGGAACGTCCTTCTTCCCAGCAGTGCCTATAGCGCTGTACAGTGTGAGCGGGGAGGAACGTAAGCGCTGTACCCGGGGCACAGATCAGAAAGCCGACACTGAATTCAGCAATATATAGAACTGCCTGTGCCCCGGATCATGAAAGCTCCTCTTTAAGGGCTAGTTCAGACGGTGTAACATGGTCTGGATTTTGATGCGGGACACCACGTCAGAATCCAGACCAAATTGCACCTGCCACGACTAGCTGCAACTACTGTCATGGCTTCCAACGGTCGCGGCTTTCTGCTCCAGATTAGGCCAGAATGAATGGGCCTAGTTGGGAGAGAGGTGTCGCGAAGCAGAATCCGCTTGAAGAAAGGGCAGCTTGCTTGTTTTTTCCGCGAGCAGGACTTTACAACGCTCTTCAGACAACCATTAGGCTTGGTTCACACATCAGTATGCCATCCGTCTGTTTGAATTCAGTTTGAGACTTTAAAACGGACTGATGCACATGCTGACTGTATACTGACACTTTTATATGCTGATAGCAAACGCTGTGCGTCCCCTAGAGGAGAGAGAAGGGGATTAAAAGTAGAAAATTGTAAACCGAGTAGATAAGGACATGTATTATATGAGATATATGGTGTGTGTGTGTGTGTGGCCATAAAGATCTAACCAGGTAGAAGCGTCCACCACTGAGCACACTGGTATCACGTCATGTTGGAAAAGAAAAACAACGGGGGAATCTGCAGGTGAATATATAGCGTATACTAAGGTCCTCGTCACTAAGCTGCAGAAAAGAACTGGTATTCGCCATTGGAACTCCATCCAATAACACCAGGGTTTATCCCAATCCTTCAGTTGTTATGTAGGAAAGATGGAAGATTCTCCGTATGCATAAGCTCATTGACCGTCAAAATCTAGAGAGCGGGAGGATCCGGTCTCAGAACTGGAAGAGCAGCAGGAGCCACCAAGACCAAATATCGGAGGAGCGTATATACCTTTCTATTTGAAGGGACCGAGATAAGTGACTTGACTAGAGACTGAGTCATAAAGACAGAGAAAGTGGTCATGTGACTGCATGTGATTTGCTTAAATTGCTGATTTTATCTACATTACAAAGCTTATGTTCTAGCAGTTTATTGCTCTCCAAGTACCTGAAGTCCTTTTGTAGATGAAAGACCTTGTGCACATTATCCATGACCAAGGCTCTTCACATCGTCCTTGGTTTGTGCCTAATGGTGGCTATTATAGTGTTTTATAACCACATCTGTTAGCAATCTATGATACCCAAAGCTTTAGATGTTACAGACTCTTTCATCCTACAACCCAAAGATATTTTGTGTCAAGGACTAAATCCTCGCTGTTCCCTTCTGCTTCCTTTGCTTGACTTTATTTTACTTGCTGCTCCTTGTTTCTCTGTTATTTACCTGCAGTGAATGTGAACAAACTACAAGTCCCAGGATTCATCTGCCTGCTCTCCCTCGCTGTGTGCCCCTCCCCCCAATAAATCCCTCCCACGTACAAGGTCACATGACGCTGTGATGTTTTGTTTCCTGTCTGAACTGCTGATAGGGAGGGGCAGCGAGCTTGTATATGAAACTGAAGTCCTGCAAATCAATCAGATAAATGGTGCAGGATTTAAACTGTGGGTTGGCGGTGCCGTTGAACCGCTTATATGTGTTTCCCCCCCCATCTCTGCCTCCAGTTTCTTGTTCCCCCATCTCTGCCCACAGTTTTGTGTCCCCACAGTTTCTTGTCCCCCTCATCTCTGGCCCCAGTTTCTTGTCCCCCCATCTATGCCCCCAGTTTCATGTCTGTGCTCCCAGTTTCTTGTCCCCCGATCTCTGCCCCCAGCTTCATGTCCCCCCATCTCTGCCCCCAGCTTCATGTCCCCCTTCTACATCAGCCCCAGTATAGTAGCACTCACCTTGGCCACGCTCCCCCGCCGCTGCTTTCTCCGCTCGCTCAGTGCATATAGTGTTCGGGCTGCTGCCTGTGTGTGGCGTCAGGTTGCTATGATGCCGGGCCGCGCTCTGCTGCACCTACGACACCCACAGGCAGCAGCACGCAAGCTATGTGCACTGAGCGAGCGGAGACAGCTGCGGGGGAGCGTGGCCAAGGAGAGTGCTACTACACCGGGGGTGATGTAGGAGGGGGACATGAAGCTGGGGAACGTGGTTGATCCCTGGGGACACCCCAGGGGGGGGTGAAATTTCCCCAAGATCCATTCAGCCGTTTGGTTGTGATTGAGGAACAAACATCCAAACACACAAACTCACAAACTTTCACCTTTATAATATTAATAGGATAGCATGTGTGTGTGTGTGTATATATATATATATATATATATATATATATATATATATATATATATATATATATATGTTAGGAAGTGTTTCGTATTAATGCAACCTTCTATTTGGCCCATATTTTTTAAAAACTGAATAAGCCCTTTAAGTGATATATATTGGGTGGGTTGTTACCGACATCTGGGGAGAATTTAGGACCTTCAGAAATATACTTTCTTTGAAAGTATCAATAGCGTTCAATAGGATCACGACTTTCATTGCAACAATTCACCAGCCCCAACTCTCACTTCTATGCAAATGTGTGTCCACAAACCACTGAGGGTTATCTGTGTGTTACATAGAGAGATAACAGCCCTGGGACCTGAGATAAGAGCAGTGTAATATAGTATGTGACCAGAAATCCAGAACAGTAGTGAAGCCATGTCATGTACCGGGATACAAAGTAGCTGATGTGTTACTCCAGGTTACAGAATATCTATGGGACAAATGTCATCCAAATCCGTTCAGCTGTTTTTGGGTGATTGAGGAACAAACATCCAAACTGTCACATGTATAATAGTAGTAGGATTATTGTCTGATCTGATTATTCTCTGATTATTGTCTGATTGATTATTGTCTGATCTGATTGTCTGTTTTTTACTCTTCAATTTTTTTTTTAATTTAATAACACACAGTGCTACTAAAAACCTTATAAAATAGTTTTTCCTCTCCATGACGGTAATTTTTATTTTGTATGGTGTTGTCGGGGGTGGGGCTATAACCTTTAATAACAGCGTTTTATTGGCGTATTATTTAATTTTTTTTTTTAAATTATTTAATTTAATTTTTTTTTTCACTTTTCTATAAATGTTTTCTTATTTTTCTTTTTACATGTTGTCCCCATAAGGTGATAATAGACATCTGATCTCTGTTTCTTCGGTGGGGGGGGGGGGGGGAGGCTGATTATTTTCCCTGTAACTGGGGCTGGTACATTTCGCCTCCTGCCGTTCTATAGCGCTGATCCCAGTGGATCACGTGACCGCCGGGGTCATAGGGCGGCTGTATCATGGTGGCGCCTATAGCTGTGTATACACGGCGATGGAGAAGGCACAGAAAGTAATATCCCGCCCCCGCCTTCTCTCCGGGACCTCCGGCTGATTCTCTCCTGATTTCCCGTTTCAGCAGCTTCCGAGTTCTGCTTGGATAGATCGGTGCGTCCTTGCAGAACTAGGCAAACTCCTTCCGGATGTAAAAACCCAATGGGTGGTCTGGAGATGGTTCAACTAAAGAAAAAATGTGGAAAAATAAAAAAACCTTCAAAATAAAGCCGCATTTATCACCGAAAAATAATTTGAATGACCCAAAGGAAAAAAAATGTTTTAGCCCTCAAAACTGCACATACAAAAAAACAAAACTGTGTGTGGTCCTGAACCCGGTGCGGATGTTGTGCTTGCTGCTGACAGACTCCCTTTAGATACTGGCTATTTATACCTGCCAGGCAATTCTCTGAAAATCCTGGAAAATTCCCATAACACGACCGGCAGACGGCAGAACAACAGAACTTTCTGCTAAGCTGGAGGTTTTCTGTTTTTCTCTTATCTGTGGTTTTTCAGCATGTGCTGCCGGCCTCTGGGTGGTGACAGGTCGTGCCCCAAAAAATATTTGCCAGATTCTTGCTTCATTGGCTGAGTATCTGTCGTCTGCACGTCTTATGTCCAGGACCAGGCAGACCCCTGCTTTCTGGCAATGTCTTACCCTTCTATCTTATCCTCTTAGTAGGGGCTCTGTCTTGTGCACTTTGGCACTGGTGACTTTTTTGGTTGGATGTTGGACCGACGTGCTCAAGGGTAAACACATTTTTCCAGCCGAGGAGTCAGGCTTGTACTGCGTGCAGGCTACGTAGGTGCCATGTTTACTGTCCATATGGCCGCCTCCATTGTCTCTGAGGTCAGACACGTATCATCTCCTTATATTTTGGCAATAATCGCAGCCTACATTCAGATGAAGAGGGATCTCTGCCAATATGGATACACCCATTAGGAAAACAGGCGTGGAAGGATTTATGTTTGTACGTCAGGATGAGTTAATGTGCGGAAATCAGATTCCGTATTAGATGGATTTTACAAAGTTAACACCTGGAGATAATGAGTGAATATCATTCCTGCCACTATACATGTGTTACGTGTGGACATAGTGTGCCCGTGCGTTCTCTATGTCTGAGCCCATATTCACCTGCTGAAATCCCATCACGTTTTTTACTTTAGTGTTTTTAGCGTTTTTCATTGCGTCGTTGCTGAGTTTTTATCTGAGGATTTTCTTCCCTTATTAAACCTATAGGGAGATTGTTCTGCATTTCCGCAGATATAATTGACTTGCTGCGATTTTCAGAGGTGCAGGAGCTTTTCCCCCAGTGGGTTTTTTTCTGCAATGTGTGGATGGGATTAGCAGAATCTCCTTCACTTTGCAGCTGCTGTAAAACGCAGGGGTTCTGTAACTCTTGCCTCTTTTGGGGCTAGGACATGCTCAAATTTGCAAGAATTATTACCAAAAATTTGGGACACTTTTGGAAAATTAGACTCAGATTGAGGAATATGTGAAAAAGGGTAAAAAAGTGAATAAGGCTCTGCAGCCCCTCTGATTCTCACGCCATGTGAATGTAGGCTTATTGTTAGCCACTTTTGTATCACTATAGAGATTTTATAACAAAAACAAGTCCGT
Source organism: Leptodactylus fuscus (assembly GCF_031893055.1). NCBI lineage: Eukaryota > Metazoa > Chordata > Amphibia > Anura > Leptodactylidae > Leptodactylus > Leptodactylus fuscus. The sequence goes on along the minus strand of NW_027440693.1, from coordinate 17,718 downwards.
TTTGCAGTTTTTCACATTAACCTTGGTTTAATGACTAATGTTGTAATTGCACTTGATGGTGATGGAAACGGCTTCCAGTATATGAAGGAGAAGTTTAGCGAAAACTGAGGCGAAAATAAAGGTCGGAACTTTTATTGGCCCCGAAATCAACAAACTAATGCAATGACACATTCAGAACAAAACCCCCTGGACCTGCAGCTCAGGATGGATTTGTGTTCGTAGGGCAGAACTTCCCCGGGAACAGACGAGCTGAAGACTCTGCAGGATTAGTAGACACCAGGCTTACAGCGTATGGACAAGGCGGCTGCCCAATGTCATTGAGACGCATTCTCACATTCCCATCATGGGACACGTAAGTGACGAACATGAAGAGCGGATCCATAGAGATATTTCTACAATGGAGACAGATCCCAACAACAATTCTGAACAGAACGAGTTTTACTCCAACAATTTCCTGATCTACATCAAAGTTTTCCTAGTAAACAGTGTATGGAAATGGAATGGAATAATAAAATGTCAAAAAGTTTTGTTTTTCAGAGTAAAAGTCTTCCTTCAGTAATGCCCAGGACTGGTTTTTGTGTTTGTGAAGGTCACATTGTCCCCGCAGTCGTCTCCCATCATGTTGGGATTCCAGTGGCCTTGATATCTGTTGTTTCTTGCTTTATGGCATATACTATCCTTGTTCCAGTATTTTTGTTGTGGACACACTTTTATACTTGTTTATATATGCATTTGGCGACTTTTTGTATACCAGAGCTATATGGCTTGATTTAGTAATATTCCTTGTCACTATATATGTTATATACCTGTCGCTATATACTTGTCGCTATATATGGTGTGCCCCCTTTTTTTTTTTTTTTTTTTTTTTATGACTCAAATTTTTTATTGAAAATTTTTTTAAACAATAAGAAAAGAAAAAACAATTACAAGTTACAAGGCGAACACCCGCCCTGCGAACAGAAAAAGCACACAGTGCAACACAAAATACAATCATAGAAGAATAAAAAAATAAATAAAAATAAAATAAAAAAAAAATTAAAGACAAAGAAAGCAACATAGAAAAAAAAAATAAAAAGGAAAAAGGGGGGGGGGAGGAGGAGGGAGGGGTTAGTGGGACAGATGAGTGGGGGAGAGGACTAAATGTGTGGGGTGAAAGGGTAGGTAGGGGTGAGTGTGAGCAGTCAGGAAACCAGTGAGAGCGATCGCCAGGTCATCCATACCACAGCCAGTTGGGAAGGGCTCGGGAGCAACCACTGGTCAAATACCTGAGACGAACAACAAGAGTATCAATCAGAGGAGGGGTCAGAGCCCAGAAGCGTCCGGTACTCTGCAGACTGTTGAAACCTGAACCAGTAGAACCAGGTTTTGATGTACGCCTCAGTCGTGCCATGCAGGAAAGACGTGAGATTTTCCATGCGCATTATCTCGTTGACCTTCGAAATCCAGAGGGAGAGAGGAGGATCCACTCGTTTCCAAAAAAGGGGGATACAAGCCCGGGCAGCGAGGATCAGGAATCTAAGTAGGGAACGCTTAAAGACCTTTACAGAAGACTCACAATGATTAAGGAGGAACAGGGCAGGGCCCAAATGGTGAGAAGTTTCAGTAAGCTGGAGGGTTATCCGCTTGACCCCCTCCCAGAAGGACGAAAGGGCAGGACAGGACCAAAAAATGTGTAGCAGCGTGCCTTCCTCGTCGCCACAGCGCCAACATAATGGGGAGACCTGAGGAAACATAGCATGGAGTCTCGTAGGAACCCTATACCATCGGGACAAGATTTTGTAGCTGGCCTCCTGGTGGCGAGAGCTGATGGAAGCAGTATGAGAAAGGCGAAAAATGCGCCTACGCTGCTCCTGAGAGAGGGAAAGGGATAAGTCAGATTCCCATTTCAACAAGAACGGTGGAACAAAGTCCTCCGGAGGTTCAACCAGGATCCGGTAAGTGAGCGAGAGGGAGTGGCGAAGGGGGCCAGCACCAACACAAATCTTCTCCAAGGGGGTAGGATCGACGCGGAACTCTGCAGGAGCAGGGAGAGAATGTAAAAAGTGACGAAGTTGCATCCCCCGCCAAGCGTCCAAAGGGGGCAGCTCAGGAGGGGCCTGGGAATTCAGAAGTGTAGTCCATCCCCCAGCGTCCTGGAAGTGACAGGCACGGAAAATCCCATGACGGCGCCAATTACGAAAAACTCGGTCAAACATTCCAGGTGGAAAGGCAGGATTGCCCAGCACTGGAAAAAGAGCGGAATCCTTAGGGAGGAGAGTGGAGCGAACAAGGCCCTTGGAGCAAATCCGAAGCGTGGGACCAAGGGTAGGGTGAGAAAAGAGAGATGACAATGAGGAGGAGTCCAGCCATGGGGCAACCTGCAAAGGGATCGGAGAGAATGCCTGTTCGATGTAGACCCAAGGTTTAGAAACAGCATGCCTACACCAGTCCACGACACGAGTCAGGTGGGTAGCCAAGTAATAGGACTTCAGGTCCGGAAGCGATAAACCACCGCAACTCTTGGGACGAAAGAGAAAAACCTTGCTCACTCGGGCGGGTCTGCCCGACCAGATGAACTTCAGTTGGACGGAAGTGAGGGATCTAAGAAAAGACAGAGGGATGTGAATGGGAAGCGCCTGCATCAAGTAGAGAAGACGAGGGAGAATGTTCATTTTAAAAATCGCGCATCTCCCGAACCAAGTAAAGGCTCCAGCGGACCATCGAGTACAATCAGCCCTGATAGACGCCAGAAGTGGGGGGAAGTTGCAACGAAAGAGATCTTTCGGGTCCGGAGTAAGATAAACCCCCAAATATTTGAGAGAAGTGGGGGCCCAATGAAAAGGGAAAGATTGACTCAAGGAGGTGGCCGCCGAGGAGGAAAGGGTCACATTAAGGGCTTCTGATTTCGAAAAGTTGATTTTAAAATTCGAAAGGGTCGAGTAAACCTGAAAGGCAGACATCAGAGCTGGAAGAGAAACATGAGGGGAGGAAAGAAAAAATAGCAAGTCGTCTGCATAAGCCGCCACTTTGTATAAACAGGAAGAATGAGCAGCGCCTGAGATGTTCGGGTCGGCTCGAACCTGGCGGAGGAAGGGTTCAAGAGTCAGGACGAAAATGAGAGGCGAGAGGGGGCATCCTTGCCTAGTGCCATTTCGGATAGGGAAGGACTGGGACAATAAACCATTCACCCTAACCATCGCTGTAGGGAGAGAGTATAGAGCCATGATCCAACTCATCATGCGATTTCCAAGACCAATATGTAACAGGGTCTCTTCCATGAACCGCCAGTTGCCCCTGTCGAAGGCTTTCTCAGCGTCAGTTGAAAGAAGCATGAGAGGAGAGCCCGATTGTTTAGCCCCATACATGAGGTTGATAGCTTTGGTAGTATTATCTCGAGCCTCACGGCCGGGTAAAAATCCAGCTTGATCCGGGTGAACAATATTTCCTAACAAGGGCGATAAACGCGTCGCAAGGATCTTGGCTAAAATTTTTAGGTCAACATTGATTAGCGAAACGGGGCGGTAGTTAGAGCACAGAAGAGGGTCCTTTCCGGGTTTGGGGATAACCGCTATGTGAGCACACAGGGAGTCACGACAAAGGGCCGAGCCATCGGTGAGAGAATTGAAAACTTTCAACAGTCTGGGACGGAGTTCAGGGCCAAGTTTCTTATAGTATACCAAGGTAAGGCCGTCTGGGCCTGGGGCCTTACCCGTTGCCATACTGGAGATAGCCAAAGAAATTTCCTCTTCAACAATAGGAGATTCCAAGGCCGTCAAGTCCTCTAGAGACAACGACGGGAGACCAGAGGAGGAGAGATAAGAACGAATGCGATCTCGGAACTCCGCTTCAGGGAGAGGAGAAGGGCCAGAGTTTACAGAATACAAAGAGGCATAGTAGTCCCGAAAGGCAGCTGCAATATCAATGGGCATGTGTAATCGAGTACCCTGGGCGGAACTGATGCATGGAACGTAGGTGGAGGACTGCTGAACCCGAAGGGCCCTAGCTAGGGAACGCCCGCTCTTATTTCCGAACTCATAAAAATGACGTCTGCATTTAGCTAGAGTACCCTTCACCCTATCAGTGACGAGCGTACGCAATTCCTCTCGGGCGCTGGCAAGCTGGGAATAAACATCAGGAGTGATTTGGCGTTTATGAAGAAGTTCCAATGAGCGGATCCGCTGCAGCAGAGATTCAATACAAGCCCGGCGTTCCTTGTTTAAGCGGGAACCATGTTGCAACAGGATACCCCAGATAAAACATTTGTGAGCCTCCCACACCATTGGAGGAGCAATCCCCGACAATTCCTCCCTCTCAAAGTATTCCCCCAAACGGGTCTTAATGTCATCCAGGATGGTTACGTCATCAAGAAGTGATGCGTTAAGTTTCCACTGATGCTGGAAGGGAATAGGAGAGGACAAGGAAACAGACAAAGTAACCAAAGCATGGTCGGAGAAAGTAATGTTATCGACTTCCGCAGCCAACAAAGAGTGGAGATGTTGGTGACGGATAAAGAGGTAGTCGATACGAGAGTATCGGTGATGGACCGGAGAGTAATAGGAGTAATCCCTATCTAATGGGTGGAGTAACCTCCAGGAGTCCACAAGCTGGTGGGAATGAAGGTCCCTCTTAACCCTCCTGATGAGCGAGTAAGGGTGAGAAGAGACGCCAGCAGAAGAGTCCAATGAAGGGTCTAGGACCAGATTAAGATCACCCCCCGCCACCAGGAAGCCCTCCACAAAGCCGTCCAACAGCCCTAAGTAAGAACTAAGGGCACGACCCTGTCCCGAGTTAGGTAAATACAAAGAGGCAAAAGTAAAAAGCTGAGAGGAGATACGACCCTTGACCATAACAAGTCTCCCCTCAGAATCAGTGCGAGTCTCCAAATGTTCCCAAGGCAGGGAGCGAGAAATCAAGATACTAGTCCCTCTGGATTTCGGGTCAGGAGAAGAGCTATGATATGCATGAGGAAACCAAGCATTAGTCAACTTGTATGGCTTGGTAGAGCAATGGTGAGTTTCCTGCAAAAACACAACATGAAGGCGCTTACCTTTGAGCAGATTGAAGAGTACGGAGCGCTTCTCTGGACTATGAAGGCCTCTCACATTGAGGGAGCCCACTGTGATGGAGGAAAGGCGATCAAGCGGAGGCATGGAGGGAGACGGGCTTTCCCAGCTCACACCCTAGGAGCAGAGGGGAAAAAAAAAAAAAAAGGGGGGAGAGGGGGGAGGGAGGGGAGAGGGCGAAGAATTGAAGAGGGTAAAGGGGAGGGAAAGAAAAAAAAAAGAGAGAAAAGTAACAGAGTAGAGGAAGGAGAGCAGTAAAGAATGAGGGGGGGGGGGAAGAAAGGAAAGGGAAAAAGAACCAAGAGTAGAACAAATCTAACTACCCCTAGACAAATGGGCCAGGGGCACAACAACAAACAGGAAGGAGTGAGGGAGTAAGAAAAGATGGGGGGAGAAGTGGGCCCGCAAGCACCACGAGTGTACCTGGTAAGGAAGACCCTATGCCCCCACCCCCAACAAAATGTACAGGGATAGGAAGCACAGGGCTACAAAGTGACTCTAAGGTCCAAATAACAACATTGTATAAAAACACAGCAATATCAACAACAAGGGCCATCTATAAAGCCCAGCAGGAACAGGATCAAGAGGAACAGAGTAGTCACAGAACAAAATAAACATAGTGAAAATGTCCACCAACCGCGAAACAAGTCCAAGACCACTCAACATAAAAGGATATTAACACTGTCCTGTGGGCAGATCAAAGACCGGCGGCATGAGGGATCATGCTTCAATGGGAAGCTGAGCTGAGCGATCTGGTTGGCGGAGCGGAGACCCAGGCGGATCCGGTATTGGAAGACGTCGTGGAGATGAGTTTCGCCGAGGTCTCTCTCTGGAAGCAGCCGAAGAAGAATGCCTGGAACCGCGGCCGCGTCTGGGTATAGTAGGGCGGGAGGAATCCAGAGCAAGCCAGTTCGGGACTGAGACAGGGCGCACAGCCAGGGAGGCAAACAAATCAGGCAAGTCCGCCGGGGAACGGACAACAATCGAAGACGAGCCAACACGAACAATCAAATGGAAGGGATGACCCCACCTATAGGAACCTCCACAGTCCTTAATCAGAGTCAACACCGGCTGAAGGGCACGGCGCATAGCCAATGTGCGGGATGAGACGTCTGGGTAGAGCTTGACAGAGGCATTCTCAAAAGGCACCGATCCCATATCCCAGGCACACCTCAGGATGTGTTCCTTGTCCGTGAAGTAATGTAGTCTACACAGAACGTCTCTAGGATTAGCAGGGTCAAGCGGGCCAGAACGTTGGACTCTATGCACACGGTCCATCATGAAGGTAGCATCCAGCGGGCGTTGAGTCGCCATATTGAAAATGGTATTAATACGGCTGATCAGATCATCCTGAGGGCCTTTTTCTGGCACTCCTCGTAATCGAATATTATTTCTGCGACCCCGGTTCTCCTGGTCATCCAGGAGCAAAGCAATATGCTGGAGGCGGGCCTCAGAGTGGGTTTGATTGCTCTCCACTGCAGACAGGCGTTGTTCCAAAGAGGACAGTGTTTGATCAGTAGCGTCAGCCCTAGTAGTAAGTTGAGACACATCAGACTGGATCGCACCGAGGGCCTGTGCCTGGGATTGTTCCATTCGGGAAACTACAGCATCCAGGTCCTGTTTAGTGGGCAGAGCTTGAATAAGGTCCCGAAGTAGCTGAAAGTCCGCAGAGGCAATATGGGCTGCCGAGCAGGGCAGGGAGGCTGAATCCATGGATTGCACGTCATGTCCAGGGAGGGTGGCAAACAGTGAAGGAGGTGGCTGCGATTGGCGAAGCGGAGGAGATGGAGGAGCCATGTCATCAGTGCCAGACCCAGTAGCCGAGGTTCCAGATCGGGACAGGAAGGTAGAGATTGACGGTGAGTGAGTAAGAGAGCGGCCCGGCGTGCGGGAAGGAGCAGTAGAGGTGTTAGGACGTCTTCTGGACATATCACAATGAGAAGCGACCATAGAAGGTAATGAAGGTACACTCGCAGTATCACCAGGCCTTACATGAGGCGGTCACACAGTTCCATAATCAAACCTGGTACCCATGAGGTGCAAAAGGAGCAATGGGAGAAGTGCTAGTTCCGTGGGGATATACTGCAGAACGTGGAACACACAGCAAGTGGAGGAAGGTGAGGAGCCCCCCCTGATGGTGGAGTAGGGGCTCAGCACTCCCTTCACACCACTGCAGTGCACGACAACAAAATTCCCTGCTAGAAAGGTCTCTGAAGGGGGTAAGAAAGTCCAAAAAACAGCAGGGAGTACTCACAGAGTTAGCAGAATGTCCCAGCAGAAAGTGTCAGGATGGGAGCCAAACAGCAGGGGGGGGTGAGGTGTCTCCACTTCAGGCAATGCAGGGATGCCAGGCAGCAGGTAGAGCAAGGGGTTCAGAGAGCAGAAGAGTTCCCTTACACACTGCATTAACCCCTTCACCAGTGGAAGTGCTGTCAGTTAGTCCCAAGGGACACTGTCTATGCGTGCCAGATGTAAAGGGAGGGGGAGGGAGGCTCACATCAATAGTGCAGACAGAGCAAGGGTTCTCAGACCTTCAGCTATGGCCCTCTAGTATAGCAAGTTTACTGTTGTCCTGGGAAACACAATGTCCAGAAGAATGCAGTATACTCAGCCTTCAGGGCCGTACATGCAGTCCTTAGGATAGAGAGTAGCAAAGAGAAGCTCGTCTCTGGGGGGGGAGGGGGAGAACAGCACTTAACTGGGTAGTGGAGACAGCACGGTGAGACGGGGCTGGGAGAAGGCAGGAGGTGTGGATGTCTCTGGTTGGTTAGCTTCTCTCCTGCAGCAGCAGTGGCTGCTCTCTGGAAGTAGTGCCCCCTTTCTTATACAATTACCCATGTATACTTTACTACCCCTCCTTCAGACGGCTTCTCTGCTCTGATAGCACTTGTCCTCCCTTCTGTACTTTTTAGCATCATTGTCTAATAAAGATTTTTGTATTTTTGATAATATTTTTGTGCTCCAGTCATCTTTTTTTTGGTTTTTGGTAGTTTCTTGATTGTGAATTTTGGGGCCTACCTTCTACTTTGGACCTACATATTAGGGAATTAACATTTGGTAACCATGCAGTGATTCTATCTTATCTATTCTATCTATACTTCTATCATGTTTGTTTTATATATATATATATATATATATATATATATATATATATATATATATATACAGATGGTGTACAGATGGTGTATATACTGATGGTGTACAGATATATAATATAATGTAGATAGAAAAAAGCCTGGTGGCGCACACCTCAGGACACAATAGTAGAAGTAAATCTTTTAATGCTTAGGATAACGCGTTTCGGGGATATACCCCTTCATCAGATCCAAGGGTACTGGTAGTCTAGTGCTTAGATGTGCTCCTTGTACAACAGTATGCAGCTAGTAGCAAACACAGACTATAGCGGCTCTGGAGCTTGCCAACCTCCGACACGTTCCATGCCTGGCCCATGTTTTCAATTTAGTGGTGCGACGGTTTTTAAAAATGTAACCCAATTTAGCCAAGCTACTGGTGAAAGTACGGCGCTTGTGCGCCCACTTTCGCAAGTCCACAGTAGCCGTTACTAGCCTCCGAAGCCTCCAGCAACGCCTCCATCTGCCAGAACACCGGCTGATGTGCGACATCCCCACACGCTGGAACTCGACATACCATATGTTGAGTAGAGTGTGTGAGCAGAAGAGACCCTTGATGGAGTAACATCTCCAAAACCCAAGGGTTCCTCAGAGTCAGCCCTCGCAGTCTCTGCACCATGAGTGGCCATGGATGGCAGACTTATGCGAGATCTTGCGTGTCTTTGAGGAGTCAACCATGAGGGTCAGTTGTGACAACGCAATCGTGAGTGTCACAATCCCGCTCCTGTGTGTGATGCGAGAATCCCTCATCGCAGTCCGGGATAACGCATTGGACGCTGAGGAGTTGGGCATAGGAGCAGAACCATCCCAGCAGGATAGTCAGGGCGCACTCCTGTCCGCTTCACAGCGTACATTGAGGGAGGAGGAGGAGAACGAAGTGGCAGATCTCATTGTCACACAGGATGGTAGCGGGGCAGTTCATTGCGTCCCATTGCTGCAGCGCGGTTGGGGCAACATGGAAGAGGAGGAGGAGGAAATGGAGAGTGAGCATTCCGGTGGGGGCAGCGAAGTGACGCCAAGTAACACTCTGGCACACATGACTGAATACATGTCGGAGTGCTTTGCCGCTGACAAACGCATTGCCAAAATCCTGGAGAGCAACGACTACTGGATTTTTGCAATCCTCGACCCCCCGGTATAAAAATAATATTTCTAATTTTATTCCAGTAGAGGTCCTGACACCAGCACTTGTCTCTGTTCGGGGATTCTGCCCCAGATTCTGCTTGAAAAATGCAGAGAGAATAATCCTGTGAGCTGGACTTTTTTGTTTGCATTTTTTGGGTGGAAACTGTGTGGAAACCTGGCAGACCCCGTTATAGTCTATGAGGTTCGAGTTTCCGCGAAGCAGATTGGGTTTACGTTTCTCAGGTCCCCAAATGAACTCGAAGTACGGAAACCTGAGCATAGGTGTGAACATAAGCCAAGCCCCTTTAGGTGACTATAGACAAACCGCATTAGCCAGCAGATCCTTTGCTCATGATTGGCGATGTTACAGATCCCTTTCTTCTAGTGTTCTGCAGCTTCTTTAAGACATTTCCATCAGTAATATTTCTGAAGACGTGATGGTTTGGGTAAGAGATCCTCGCTGCTTACATTGCCGAATAATCCTCCCAAGAGCTAGTGCCGAGATGTAAAAGTAAGTCATTTGTAAGGAGAGGCGGAATATAAGCCGTGTGCTTTGGGGTGGACGAGAGGAAAATCCACCGCAAACATTTCCCCAAGTCTAATTACAAGCTATAAAATATGTATTAAAGTAAATGATGACTGTAATTAGTGACTCTCTTCCTCAGGCGAACGCTCCGCGCACATCTGTGAAGATCCATATTGTGGAGATGACGCTCCAGGCGCGCGGCATTGGAAGAATCTTACTGGGATCAATTCAGGAACATTGAGGATTATTGTTCAGAGGCTGAGAAGGTGCAACGGAGATGAGCAGAATTCACAAATCCACCGAATCGCCATGGATGGGCCGCCTAACAACGATAGTCTGTACAGCCGCTCTCTTATTTCACAAGGTGACGGATTCCTTTTAGATTATTAGTGAATGATAAGGGAACGTTATTACACCTTAAAGGGAACACTGAATCACCAGCAGGACGAAGGACTCGTTGTTCATGGTCATGAATATTCCTAGATTTAAGGATTATTCCGTCTCTGCAAATCTCTGCCAAGTTGAGAATAATCGCTCTCTGCCCCGTCCCTCAGGGAACAGCCGAGTGGTGCTGCCATATACCATAACCATAACTCCCATTGAGAAGACTGAGAACTGGGGACGTAGCTCCACTAAAGGTGTTATGTTGTGTCTAGGGCTCCCATTTTCTTAGAAGGGAGTTCGGGGAACCACACAGAGCAGAAATGCAGGGCTGTTGCCATAAGTCTTGTCTTGGGGATGGATATTCCCAATATTGGAAGCAATTTGCCAAGATTGGAATTACCCTTTAATCTTGTCTATATCTATACTTAAAGTTTCATAAATGAATCGCACAAATGAGTAGAAGAAACATTGTCATATATCTTATTAAGGGGATCTGTTTCCTTCTCCACTTATTAAGCCGTTCTCCTGCCCCTTATCCACAATATACGTATATCCGTCTCTGTATTCAGCTTCACACAGAGGGTTCTATGGAGAAGGGGGTGGGGTAGGGTTCACCTGCTGGTTAATTGATTTATTGCCTCATTCTGTGTATTATCAGCATCATATCTACAACTTAGCAGTGTTAAAAAAGCAAGAAACAGCAGAGTAACAGGAGCAATTTTTTGAGTGTTTTTTCTTATCCCTCTCCCTTCTTCATAGACTAATATGTAGAGAAAGTAACTGCCTGAGAAGATTTCTTGATTAAGATCTATTACTTATAGTTGCAATTTCTTATTTTTCATTTCTAGTCCACTATAATGAATTGAACACTCCCAGTGCCTGTACAGTCAAGGTGAGGGGCACAGCCCCATTTCTGAACTCCGCCTGCCCCCGATACAACAAACTTGGGAACATCAGACTTATTTTTGGGTTTCAGTATCAGAGCTTTGTATCGGTCACATCGGTGACATCGGTGACTTTTCATGCCAGTGTTTGGCTGTTGCTTACATGCCAGTGTTTGCCCCTTCACATCCATGACCAGCACTGGTGGAACAGGTTACCTGATATCGTAATGGAAGACTTGGGGTAGATGAGTATTTATTCTTTTTTTTATTATCCCCCTAGCTCAAACAACTGCTATAAAAATGTCATGTGTGATTGCAGCCTAACACAGGACCGGATACTCAGAGAGACGTCTCCATCTTTCACTCTACTATCTCTTCTTGGCAGATCCACTCCTTTTTTTTTTTTTTTAAAGAGGACCTTTCACCATCTCCACCAATTCTAGTTCTTACCATCTGTTAATAGACACAACTCCACTGCTTCCAGCTCAGTTGCCCCCACCATTCTCGAGTAATAAGTGCAGTTAGTTGTGGTGCCTGATGTGCTTTGTAATGTGGGCGGTGTCAGGCAGGGGGCGTGATTCAGAGCTCCAATCAGAAGCAGCTGGTGTAAGAACTAAGAATCACACCCCTCATCTGTTCCTGCCGACACCGCCCTCCTGACAGTACAGAGCCTAAATATCACATCAGGCACCAAAACTACTGGAAAAAAAAAATCCAACGCAATCAGGGGAGCAGCAGCTGTTAACAGAGGCTAAGAACTAGAGTTGTTGGAGGTGGTGAAGGTCCCCTTTAAGACCACTGACACCAAAACCAGCATGTGTGACTCCAGTGTAAGACTAAATAAGTGCAGCAATGATTGCCACCGGTGGACCCATTGAGTTCCTGCAGTAAGCCTGGGCCACAAAACAGACAGTAATAGGAGCGGCCCTGAGCTTTGTGCTGCTCTCGCAACCCCATGTGGTCTCAGCTTAGACTAGACCGTTTTTGGTGCAGGTTTTGGGGTTTTTTTGCCAAGACCAGGAGTGAAATTTAAAGTTAATGGGAAATGTAAAGGAGGGAAATAAGATATAAAGACGGGACGTCTGAGTCTCCCTCCTACTGGACCCACTTCTGGCTTCAGAGGAAAAACTGCATCTAAAACTGACAGTGTGTTTCCGATCTTACAGAGGTATTCTGAGGGCGTCTTCACAACGTTCTCGCTCCTGTAAAGTATCAGGATTTATCTGTACACTTCCGCTTGTTATTAGTTGCTCTTTTTAGATGAAGCCATTTGTACGGTCTGTCTGGTCGTCTTACGTGTAATTATATCTATAGAAATCTGACTAAATGGCCCCATTGGGAAATCCTGGAACCCTGAAGCATCATCTACTGGTGTAAGTGTGGGATAAATCTGGTTATTGAGGTGCAATCCTCATCCGGAAAGGCCTAGAATGGATAGAATGTATTCGCTACTGATCTATATGTCTGATTCTTATGCATACAAGTACCGTACATACTCGAGTATAAGCCGACCCAAATATAAGCCGAGGCCCATAATTTTATCACAAAAAACTGGGAAAACTTATTGACTCGAGTATAAGCCGAGGGGGGGAAATGCAGCAGCTACTGGAAAATTTCAAAAATTAAAATGGTCTGAGTTTTTGGGTGCAGTAGGTGCTGGTTCTGGGGAAGGGGAGTTTTGGTGTCTGTCGGCCCCTTCCCTGAGCTCGAGGACTGTTTTTTCTTCCCCCACTTGGAATTCAGCCTGGCTGACTATAGGGGATCTGCAGTGCTCCTATTAACCCCTTCCCGACGGAACAGGAGCAGATCCCCTGTATTCAGTAGGCCGGGCACTGTCAGACACAGGGAGACCTCATGCGTTTGTGTGTCACAGTCATTTTCTACTTTTGTATGTATTCTAGGGAAAGGAGGGATTTACAACTTTTTTTTTTTTTAATTTTTTTAAAGCTTCTTTTGTTTTTTTTGCACTATTTTATGGGAGATTCTATTTATTGATATTGTGGCTGGTCATGGACCCCTCCCCCCCCCCCTAAAAAAAAAAATATATATATATATATATATATTTTTTTTTTTCTGACTCGACTATAAGCCATTATGGTGCGGGGTTTTACTGCCTGTAAGCCGATGGCCGGTCAGGTAATGGAGGGGGTGTAAGCGGATGGCCGGTCAAGTAATGGAGGGGGTGTAAATTGATGACTGGTCAGGTAATGGAGGGGGTGTAAGCGGATGGCCGGTCAGGTAATGGAGGGGGTGTAAGCGGATAACCGGTCAGGTAATGGAGGGGGTGTAAGCGGATAACCGGTCAGGTAATGGAGGGGGTGTAAGCGGATGACCGGTCAGGTAATGGAGGGGGTGTAAATTGATGACTGGTCAGGTAATGGAGGGGGTGTAAGCGGATAACCGGTCAGGTAATGGAGGGGGTGTAAGCCGATGGCCGGTCAGTTAATGGAGGGGGTGTAAGCCGATGACCGGTCAGGTAATGGAGGGGGTGTAAGCGGATGGCCGGTCAGTTAATGGAGGGGGTGTAAGCCGATGGCCGGTCAGTTAATGGAGGGGGTGTAAGCGAATGGCTAGTCAAGTAATGGAGGGGGTGTAAGCCGATGGCTGGTCAGGTAGTGGAAGGGGTGTAAGCCGATGACCGGTCAGGTAATGGAGGGGGTGTAAGCGGATGGCTGGTCGGGTAATGGAGGGGGTGTAAGCGGATGGCCAGTCGGGTAATGGAGGGGGTGTAAGCGGATGGCCGGTCAGGTAATGGAGGGGGTGTAAGCCGATGGCCGGTCAGGTAATGGAGGGGGTGTAAGCCGATGGCCGGTCAGGTAATGGAGGGGGTGTAAGCGGATGACCGGTCAGGTAATGGAGGGGGTGTAAATTGATGACTGGTCAGGTAATGGAGGGGGTGTAAGCGGATAACCGGTCAGGTAATGGAGGGGGTGTAAGCCGATGGCCGGTCAGTTAATGGAGGGGGTGTAAGCCGATGACCGGTCAGGTAATGGAGGGGGTGTAAGCGGATGGCCGGTCAGTTAATGGAGGGGGTGTAAGCCGATGGCCGGTCAGTTAATGGAGGGGGTGTAAGCGAATGGCTAGTCAAGTAATGGAGGGGGTGTAAGCCGATGGCTGGTCAGGTAGTGGAAGGGGTGTATGCCGATGACCGGTCAGGTAATGGAGGGGGTGTAAGCGGATGGCTGGTCGGGTAATGGAGGGGGTGTAAGCGGATGGCCGGTCAGGTGATGGAGGGGGTGTAAGCGGATGGCTGGTCAGGTAATGGAGGGGGTGTAAGCCGATGGCCGGTCGGGTAATGGAGGGGGTGTAAGCCGATGGCCGGTCAGGTAATGGAGGGGGTGTAAGCCGATGGCCGGTCAGTTAATGGAGGGGGTGTAAGCCGATGGCCGGTCAGTTAATGGAGGGGGTGTAAGCGAATGGCTAGTCAAGTAATGGAGGGGGTGTAAGCCGATGGCTGGTCAGGTAGTGGAAGGGGTGTAAGCCGATGACCGGTCAGGTAATGGAGGGGGTGTAAGCCGATGGCCGGTCAGTTAATGGAGGGGGTGTAAGCGGATGGCCGGTCGGGTAATGGAGGGGGCGTAAGCGGATGGCCGGTCGGGTAATGGAGGGGGCGTAAGCGGATGGCCGGTCGGGTAATGGAGGGGGCGTAAGCCGATGGCCGGTCAGTTGATGGAGGGGGCGTAAGCCGATGGCCGGTCAGGTGATGGAGGGGGTGTAAGCCGATGGCCGGTCAGGTGATGGAGGGGGTGTAAGCGGATGGCCGGTCAGGTAATGGAGGGGGTGTAAGCGGATGGCCGGTCAGGTAATGGAGGGGGTGTAAGCCGATGGCCGGTCAGGTAATGGAGGGGGTGTAAGCCGATGGCCGGTCAGTTAATGGAGGGGGTGTAAGCCGATGGCCGGTCAGGTAATGGAGGGGGTGTAAGCGGATGGCTTGTCGGGTAATGGAGGGGGTGTAAGCGGATGGCCGGTCAGGTAATGGAGGGGGTGTAAGCTGATGGCCGGTCAGGTAATGGAGGGGGTGTAAGCCGATGGCCGGTCAGGTAATGGAGGGGGTGTAAGAGAAGCCAGAAGAGGCGGAGTTGCTGCAGAAGAAGGAGGCGGCGCAGGAAAGAGCTCTGGGCAGCAATGGGGATGCACTCATCGGCCTTTCAGTGCTGGGGCCCGCCCTCATTGCTGCAGAGCGCTCATTTGCATACCTGTTAAAACCGGTATTTCTACGGAACGGCACGGCGGAGACCACATCTAAAGGTAGGAGACTTTCTTAAGGCTATTCCGATGTGTTCATTAGAAAAAAGGTAGTTTAATGGTAGAATCCTTTTAAAGGAAAGATGCAAAGACTATAAGTTATCAGTGAGGCCGAGGGAATGGAGGTATATGGTCAAGTGATACAACTTAGGCTGAGGCCCCATGTTGGGGAAATACAGATTTTTTTATTGCAGATTTTGATGCGGTTTTTGAGTAAAAGCCAAGAATAGTTGCAGAAGGAATGGGAAATATCTAGGAGGTTCTTCTACTTCTCCTTTCTGCTCCACTCCTGACTTTGGTTCAAAAACCTGCAGCAAAATCTGCCACAAAAAAAAGCTGGATTTCCGCAACATGGAGCCTCAGCTTAAGGTAAAGGCCCCACAGGACGATACACAGCGCTAAAGCACTGCGAGAAAGACCACAGCAGGAACGTATCACGGATCTTCCGGCAGCGCTTTGAACAGAAAGTTCACAGAGTCTTCATTCATGGACTTTCTGTTACCATTATATCTACAGGAAAGTCGCCGGCGTTTCCGTAGATTCGTATAATTGACATGCTGCGATTTCCAAAACAGTGGGGCCCGGCCTAAAGGAGTTTTCCAGGGCTGTAATATTAATGACCTACTCTTAGAACAGGCCATGAGAGGAGTGGGGGTCTGACACCACCCCCGATGAGCTGTTGGAGAGGGTGAAAAAAAAGTAGTTTAATGGTAGAATCCCTTTAAGATTACAATAGGTTAAAAAAAAGTCCAGGTCACAGAAATTCTATCTAATAATTCCTCTTTTTGGAAGGTGTTGCGACCTCCAGCACAGACTCATGTTACACTGCAGTGATATTCGGGCCCCTAATTTCATGCTGATATGACAGGAGAAATGTAATAAGTAGATATATGACAGTAGATATATGGAGGCAGCGCGAGGCCGATCACTTTCCAAACAGCTGGAAGTCAACTCTGAAAAAGAGCCAACGACTTTCATTGAAAGGAAACATTTGTTCTGCGGGTAAAACACGTATTAAATGGCTTATAAAACCCGAACAGACTCTTCTTTTATTCTCTACAAGTCTCAGCTTGTCGTCTCCTTTCACTTAACTTCTTGCTCTAATTACAACACTTGTTTCCTTCTGCTCCGAAAAGTTGTTTGTCCCTTAGGCGAGTGTCACAGTCCTATTGCTTAAGTCATAAAAGAAGAAGGAAACTTCAATATTTTATCTCCAATATTCTAACCTATCAACTCAATCCGGGGAAATCCTTCTGTTCCTTTGGACGCGCTTCACAACTTTTGATCCTACGATATATGTTGCCATCAAATTTGACTCCAACCCCGTCCTCATCTATCTATCTATCTATCTATCTATCTATCTATCTATCTATCTATCCTATCATTAAGGCGGACCTCCACTTATAGCACATCTTCCATATATGAGTAGCTGATTATTTTTTTATGCTTATTTGTATAGTGCCATCATATTCCGCGGCGCTGTACAGACATGGACAGTCACAAGTCAATATAAGAACCTCGGTAATAGATCCTGTCGGATCCTGTCGGAGAATCTGTTTCCTTCTCCACTTATCAGGCTGAGTTATTATTTCCATTATCCAGGTCATACAAGCAGGTAAGTGAGTACTGGTCCAGCTTATCGGCATCATCATCTTCCTCCATGAAAGTAAGAGTGTCCAGACATAAGATATTCATACAGAAAATAATCCAGTTCAACCATCATGAAGTTTGTTTAGTGAAATTTTTCAATAAACAATTATTTTAGCTGACACTCGTTTAACACTAACATTCGAGTTTCCATTCTCAGAAACCCTCTGCCCCTTAAAAAGTGGTTACCCAATGAAACCCATGGACCCCATGGACTATAATGTGTGACAGCAGCCTCCTCCCTCCCCTTTCCATACACTTCTGTGTGTGAGGCTAAGGATGGATAGGGCTGCTATGAAACAAACAGTCTAAATGAAGCTCAGGACGAAGAAGAGCGGCCTGATGGGTAAAGACAGAAAATGATTGATCTAATAAGATAAATGACAAGGTTTCTTCTGTTCACCTGTATTATGCACTTATGTAACGGTCTGTGCAGTTGTGGACTCTTATCTTGAAAGTCACTAGTAGGAAATCTCCCTTACAGAGAAGCAGAATTTAGCAGCTGCAGTTATTTGTATGTCTTTTCCATCTCCTCCTCCCCCTCCCCCTCCTCTTCCCCCTCCTCTGCTTCCTCTTCCCCCTCCTCCTCTTAAACTTCCTCCTCTTCCCCCTCCTCCGCTTCCTCTTCCCCCTCCTCCTCTTCCTCTTCCCCCTCCTCCTCCTCTTCTTCCTCCTCCTCCTCCTCCTCTTTCTCTTCCTCCTCTTCCCCTCCTCCTCCCCTCCTCCTCCTCTTA